>NC_134881.1:33018888-33031388 GCF_041734735.1 Babylonia areolata | reverse complement strand
ATTGTGTCTTCTTCCTGATCATTGTTTTCAATCTAACTTTTTACCGGCTGTCTGTTTTCAGTCTGTCTTCTATCTAACCGTTGTTTTCACTCCGTCTTCTTCCTGGTCGTTATTTTTGACCGTTCTTTCCAGTCAATCTTTTCGTCGTGTCGTAGTTTTTTCTTCGTTGTTCTTCAAAATTCCTGACGCAAATTCTCTTTTTCTTGCGGTAACAAAGAGGAGTCTGACTCCGCAACAATTCAGGAAGATAGGGAGAGAAACTGGAGAGTGTCATTCGACAACAGTGTTACAAGACAGAGAGAGAGAAACCGTATGAAAAGAAACCCCGGGATTTTTTTTTTTTTTTTTTTTTCGTCAGCAGCAACCCTTGTCTGGAAGAAACTGGTCTGTGGAGAAGTAGTAGACCGTTAAAAAGGGAGGGAGGGGAGTGAGAGTGAGGGGTGGGGGGTGTAAGAGAGACAGACAGGGGCGGGCAGAGACACACACACACACACACACACACACACACACACACACACACACACACACACACACACACACACACACACACACACACACACACAGAGGCAAGAGACAGAAAGGTGAGAGACAGAGAGGTGATGCTGTCTCTACGGAGGGTGCTGACAAAAGAACCGCTTGGTGAGGAAGTTTTTACGAGGATATGTCCCTTTTCGTTTCTTCGGAAGAAGTAATGGGATTGGTTTTTTAGTCTGAGGGCGTCGAAGGAAAGATGGAAGATTGTTTCTTTCCTTTTTTTTTCTTTTTTCATTGTTGTTAATGATGATGGAAAAAAAACAAGTGAACATGATGGTGGATATCTACAGACGTCATATATATATATATATATATATATATATATATATATATATCTGTGTGTATATATATATATATATATATATATATATATATATATATATATATATGTGTGTGTATATGTGTGTGTGTGTGTGTGTGTATATATATATATATGTATATATATTCGTATATATATATGTGTGTGTGTGTGTTTATCTCTGTGTGTGTGTGTTTATCTGTGTGTGTGTGTGTAGATAGGTAGGTAGGTAGGTAGGTGTCTCCGTTTGTGTCAAAGAAAAAAACAAGAAACAGACCCTTTTTTTTTAAAGCATTATTGCTCATTTTTTATGACGGCGGGGGAATTGATGAAGCGTGAACAGAACAACAACTAACACATGAAATGAACCAACAAACCGGAGGTTGAATTTTAAAAGAAGGGAACAGACGGTGAAAATATTTGCGCTTTGACTAATTATGTTATGCGTGCTGTTGTTTTAACACACACACACACACACACACACACACACACACACACACACACACAAACCCAAGATACATGCGTAATCACATACCCACATAGACGACACCAAGATACACCAGAATTTTAAGTAAGCCCTTTCCTTTCACTCAAGACAACAGCCCAGAGTCGGCAGTTCACAGATAAAAAAAAAAAAAAAAAAAACAACGACAAACAAACAAAAACAAAAAAAGAAGACCACAGACAGACAGACAAACAAAATGACAGACAAATGATGAGCAGACAGCCAAACATACGTACAGACTGGCCAACAGATGGACAGAAAAGCAGACAGACTGCAGGGCCTAACCTAAAACTGAAAGAAGTCCAAGGGTTTATTCACTGTGCATCAGCGGCAGGCCACAGTACAACAAAAGGGATTGGGGTCAAAGGAGGATCGGATCAGATCTTGGCTGGCTGTTGTGGAGAGGCAGACATACAGGGACAGAGACAGACAGTGAGAAGGACGGAGGAGGGAAGGAGGGTAAACATACTTTAGCTCATAATTAGAAATCAGATGTGCTTAGTGGGAGGGAAATGAGAGAGAGAGGAGAGGGAGGTTGAGGGGAGGGGGGCACAGAGATAGGCATACAGAGAGGGAGAGAGACAGAGAGAACTGGATAGAAAGAGAAAGAAATAAACAGAGATAGGCATACAGAGGGAGAGAGAGAGAGAGAGAGTAACAGAGAAAACTAGACAGAATAGAAAGCGAAAGAAACAAATACTGACAGAAAATAACGACACAGAGAGAGCGAGGGTAAATTCATTTTAGCTCATAATTGAAAAGTAGGAGTATGTATCGGGATGAAGGCTCGATAGAGAGAGAGTGGGTGGCGAAGGGGAGGGGTGAGGCAGGCGGAAGAGACACACACACACACAGATGGACAGGCAGACAGATACAGAAACAAACCGAGACAGGAAAATAAAGGACAGAGTAGCGATGGTAAACTCATTTTGCTTCACAACCGAAAGCTAGGCGTGTGTCCCAGGGCGACGGCCCGCATGAGAGAGAGACAGACAGACAGACAGAGAGGGAGAGAGACAAAAGAGGATGTGGGGAGACAGAGAGAGATGGACAGGCAGAAGGAGACATCAACAGAGATCGAGAGAGATCAGTATTATTAACTCAAGGAGGCGTCACTGCGTTCGGACAAATCCATATATGCTACACCACATCTGCTAAGCATGTCCCTGGCCAGCAGCGTAACCCAACGCGCTTAGTCAGGGCTTGAGAAGAGAACATTCCTCGAGAGAGAACATTCTCAATAATCATTAATACATAGTAACCAGAAGTAACTCAATGGAATTTTTAAAAAATAATAATAAAACTGACCTTCGGATCATCATCCTCGGTACCAATCACCATTACCCATCGCTATCACCAGTGATAGCACAGCTTCCAATCATTGTTAACAACAGCAACCTAATCACTGACCACAGTGTGTGAAGACACAGAAAAAAATGACAATAACCATTAAACCACGGACGGGAAACAACCAACGATCACTGACACTGCTAAGTACCGTTGATCAAGAATCCAATCACTGACACTGCTAATTTCGAATAATCAGGAATCCAGTCACTGACACTGCTTATTACCGCTGACAGAGAAGGAATGCACCAATTATCATTGACATTAATAATCGTCCAGTAAGAAAAGAGGGGGGGGGGAGTACCAGCTGTCACTGAAACTGATAATCTCCAATGACAAGGAAAGAGAAAAAGAAACACCTATAATAACTGACATTAACAATCCCCCCACTGGCCAAAAAAGTAGGGAGGTCGGAGCGGGGTGTCACAAAAGAAGCAATGGACGCTGATGACGATAATCATGAGTGACAGTTATCATTCCCCTCTTTTCCAGATCTTCCTTCTGAAGGCATACACTCTCTGCATCATTGTGGCCAATGAATTTGACAGCCTCCATCCCTTTAGTCATGTACGGAGATTCCACATGGTGGTGGATGGATGGGTCTGTTTCCGTGCAGCCAGGTCTGTGTGTATGGTCTAGACAGAGCAGAGACTCAGTCAGACAGGGGGCTGGGGGAAAATGTACATCTTCAGATCTCTCAATTTTCGGGGAGATGGGTGGTGGTGGTTTTTTGTTGTTGTTGTTACTGGTGGTGGTGGTTTGTTTTCCTTTGCTTTTTTTGTTTTTGTTTTTTGTTGCAGTAGTTATTTGGGGTTTGTTTTTGTTTGGTTTTTTTGGGGGGGGCGTGGGGGGGGGGGGTAATTGTTGTTGTTGTAGGGGGACAAGTTAAAGGCCTCTACTATGTCCATCAACGCTAGTGGGCTGACAATCGTTAATCTAGATAACGATCATAATGATCATAACAATCATCATAATGTAGTCCTTATAATGCGCAAACTCCCCGCGTAGTGGACTCCAAAACGCCTCACACGAAACACTGCATAAAAACTACACACCGTTGTATCATGGCATACAACACCACATGCAGACATACATGAAGAAAATAAGCTACCGGTCGGTGCACGCCAGATTTCCCTGAAACCCCAGCGGATGGATGTCTCAAGCTCTCAGTGTGCCCAAGCTGAACCTGATTGGTCACGAAATCAGCACACTCTGTGACAAAGCGACACACACACACACACACACACACACACACACACACACACACACACACACTTATACGAAGAAAGGACATTATACAATAGCCGCTCTTTATATAATGACGTGTACCCGTACAAACAATAAAAATGCTTGTCCAGACATTTCCCTCATATTGGAGAGAACATTACAAAATCGCCTGCGCGCGTCCTCCAAACATGCATGACTTGACAGTATAGACCATCATCATCATTATCATCACCCACAAGCACTCTCTGATTGGAGCCTCTTTGCCCGAGGGTATCGCAAGAGTTCGTTGCCCTGCGTCCACCCCTTTAATCAGAGACAAGGGGAGAAGGATAGCCATCTGGCACGCCCGGTACTGCAAATCCCCTTGGTGGTTTATGTCCCTTTGCACTTTCGCTCTCCGGTCTTAAGTAAACATCCGGTGCGCAGTGCTGCGTCCTGTTTTTCATGTTCGCGAAGAGGTCTCTGTGTGTGTGTGTGTGTGTGGTTTAGAAATAAACAACAAAGAACACTAACTTACATTTCTTTTTGTTTCCTAAGAGTTGATATTCGTGTGATCCGAAATAAACAAAACCATCTTTTTGGTTGGTATTTTTTGGTGATTTCTTTTTTGTTTGTTTCTTCTTGCGAGTCTTGAACAAGGCCGATCAAACGCCGACCGCCAAAAAAAGAAGGGAAAGAACTATCTCTCTGCCGGACCCAAGCAATCAGAGTAAGTGCCCCTTTGGCAGTGAACAGCAGGGGCCAGTTGGGTTCTGGGCGCTGACACAGCATCAGCAGCAGGTATACATGTCTGACTTGTCTCCTCTGCAGGATGTTCCTGCGGCCTTGTGAAGCAATACAAGTGTTGCCAGGGTTTGCCACACATACCCTGATTGATGGAGGGAGGGAGGGGTGCGGAGGGGAGGGGGGTGGACAGAACTATCGTGTGTGAGGCATGAGGAATTGCAAAGAGTCTTGTTGTGATGTGATGTGTGTGTGTTTGTGGTGTGGGGGGGGGGGGGAGGGGAGTGGGGAAGGGGAGGTGGGTGGAGGGATATGAATTGGACGTGGTCAGCCCGTAGTGTGTGTGTGTGTGTGTGTTTGTTTGTTTGTTTTTCTTTTGGTTTTTTTTTGGTTGGTTTGTTTATGTGATGTAAGTGTGTGTGTATTGTTGTCCGTCCATGTCTGCCTCTGTCTACCTACTTGTTTGTCTATATATCTATGCATTTCTCTCTCTCTCTCTCTCTCTCTCTCTCTCTCTCTCTCTCTTTCTAGGTCTGACTGATTCGGATGTGTGTAAGAAATATGCGATAACAATGTACTTATTCTGATATATTTTTACAGACACCAAACACAAATACGTTTTGTATGGGACGTTAGACATGTGCACATGCACAGGTCTGTTGGTGCATGTATCTATCCTTCGAGACCTAGAGCTGTGGGAACATCCATACATATGTCAGTACATAGAATAGAATAGAATATGTCTTTATTACCCAGTGTACCGGGTCACAAGGAACATTGGGGGTGGGGAGGTAGGGAGGGGGAGCAGTGCATAAAAAGGTACAACATAAATCGGAAATCATACACAAACACAGATACAGTGGAATTATGGATGCATACATGTGCATATCAATATAAGAACTCACACATGCGCACTCACACACACACACACACACACACACACACACACACACACACACACACACACACACACACACACACACACCCTATGGCACATAGAAACAGATCTGTAGTTACATACACCTTTTGGGACGTTAAGCTTTGAGCAGGGCACTATCACCTGTGATGACATAAGAGTAAGAGTTGCTGGGAGAGGGGGTTGGAACGGGGCGGGACACAGAATAGTGGTGGGAGTTGGGGGGGGGGGGGGGGGTGAGAGGAAGGGGAACACAGATGATGGAGATACCAGACATGACCCCTCCCCCTCCCCATCCCCACGCCCACCGACCCCTTCACTCCCCCGTCCCCTCTCCTTGCACTCTCTCTCTCTCTCTCTCTGTCTCTCTGTCTGTCTGTCTCTCTCTCTCTCTCTCTCTCTCTCTCTCTCTCTCTCTCTCTCTCTCTCTGTCTCACTGATCGGAAGATCGATCAACGACCTCACGTGAACTCATTCAGCACCCAGATTGCTTACTGTTCGTCCACGACTGCACCCGACAGTATAACAAATGATGATGATGATAACGATAACAAGAACAGTGATAACAACAACTACTACACAACAACAACAATCCTTATGATAACTCTGCCGCCCAAGACGAGTTTGATATCCAAGTGGACGGGGTGCAATATTACCAGGATGGCGTGCTCCGCTTCTCTCTCTCTCTCTCTCTCTCTCTCTCTCTCTCTCTCTCACCTCTCTCTCTATCTCTCTGTCTGTCTGTCTATCTGTCTGTCTCACCTCTCTTTCTCTCTCCCTCTCTGTCTCTCGCTCTCTCTCTCCCTCTCTCTCTCTCTCTCCGTCTCTCTCGCTTTCTCTCTCTCTGTCACCCTCTCTGTCTCTCTCTCACACCCTCTCTCTCTTTCTCTCTGTCTCTCTCTCACCCTCTCCCTCTCTCTATCAATCTATATCTCACCTCTCTCTTTCTTTCTCTCTTTCTCCCTCTCTCTCTGTGTCTCTCTCTCACCCTCTCCCTCTGTCTCCGTCTCTCTCTCTCGCTCTCTCTCTCTCCCCCCTCTCTCCTGTCTCCGTCTCTCTCTCCCTTTCTGCGTCTCTCTCTCTCTCACCCTCTCCCTCTCTGTCTCTCTCGCTCTCTCTCTCTCTCTCTCTCTCTCTCTCTCTCTCTCTCTCTCTCTCTCTCTCCCTCTCTCTCTCCCTTCCTTCCTTCCTTCCTTCCCGTACTCCTTGCCAACACACAGGAAAGGGCGTCTTGGGGGTAACGAACGCAGGGAGGAAGAAGAGGAAGCTGGGTGTGAATATTTTATCACCTACTGCTGAATGGCCCCTGGCTCCGTCCAGCCTGGCCTGGTCAGTAGTTTTATTTCGCTCCAACGTCTTACTGGTCTGTGCGGCTTCCAGCACGGTAATTATTGTCTGCTGTCCCTGGTTCGTGACTGGATGGTTAGGGAGGGAGTTGGAGGGGCCCGGGGGGCTGGGGCGGGTTCCGGCGGGATGGTGGTGGGCACGGTTGCTTGATTGTATTGCTTTGCGTCGTATTGTATTAAGCGTGTGTTTATGTAAGTTTGTGCCTGCCTATGTGTGCGTATGTGTTAGGGTAGCTGTTAGATACACATGCATGTTAAAATGTATTGTGCAGTGTGTGTGTGTGTGTGTGTGTGTGTGTGTGTAGTCACATTTTGGTGTGTGTATGTAACATTGATGTAATGTTTTATGTTAACAAAAGCGTTTTTGTAAAGCACCTAGAGCAGATTTCTGGATAGAGTGCTATATAAGTATCCATTGTTATTATTATTATTATTATTATTATATTCTAGTGTTCAGTCCAATATCGTCATCTTAGATGAACAGACTATAAATAACTAAACGAATTAAAAAAATATTCTAGTGTATTGTATTGGGTTGCATTGTTCTATTTTATGTTGTATTGTACTATGTTGTATTGGTTTTACTCTTTTGTCACTAGCAGATTGCTCTGTGTGAAATTCAGGCCGCTCACCCCTTGGGGAAAATGCGTCGCAAACAATCCAGCGCCACCCATATTTTTTGTTTGTTTTTTGGGGGTTTTTTGTTGTTTTTTTCACTGTCAGCAAGTGTACTCGTTTTACGACCAGAGTGGGTGTTGTTTCTGTTGTTTGTTTACGGAATTTTACCAGGGAAAATCCCTTTTCTTGCCGTGGGTTCTTCTACGTGCGGTAAGTGAATGCTACAGATGGGGACCTCGGTTTATCATCGCATCCGAAAGACTAGCGTACAAGCCACCAACTCAAGGTCTGATGGAGAGGGGGCTTGGGGAGGGGGTGGGGGGGGATTGTGGCGAGTGTGTAGGATTCGATCCCTTGCCCTCAAGATTCACTCGTTTCCTAGTCAGCCACACGGCCACCATTCCATATCTAGGGGAGAGAGAGGTGGGGGCAGGGGGTGGGGGCTGGGATACGAGCACGTGACAATGTTTTTGTTTTTTGTTTGGTTTATTGTTGTTGTTCTTAGCTCTCTTTTTTTTGTTTGTTTGTTTTTGTTTGTGGGTGTTGTTTTGTTGTGTGTGTTTTGTGTTTTGTTTTTTGGGTTTGTTGTTTTTTTTGTTTTTGTTTGTTTGTTGTAGTTGTTGTTTTTGGGTGGGGTGGCGGCTGTGATGTATTGGTTTCTTGCATGCTTGGCTGCTTATTTTATTTTGTTTGTTGTTCATTTGTTTGTTTTGTCTTTTCCACAAAATAAAAATCCAACGTAAAACAAAAACCGTATATTTTATTATACGTTGTATTTCAGGCGTTTTTATTTGCCGAAGTTCAGGTGATTCGGACTAAGCCTTACATAGCCTATCGGTTCTATGATACATGTAAAGGTGCTGGCCGTACTCTTTAGTTCACATCTCACTTTTCAACTAAGTCCCTTGACTTCCAACCGTGCCAAAGTGCTGTCAACAGTCGTTTAGATTTGCTTCACACGAAGGCCACGAATAAAAACTCGTATCAGCAGAATGACGCGGGTTGTGAAGTCGTTGACCGGTCACCAGCCAAGCTGGGCATGAACTGACGGCCCAGGTGTTAGCTCGCACACTCAGTCGTAATTCTCATGTGGCGCCCTTTGACAGGACAGAGTCGCTTTACTGCCTGCCAAAGTTGGCGCCACTTTGGCTTGGCTCGGTCACCCGGTCTCTGGCCCTGTATCCTCCTGGGGCCTGTCAAGTACTGTCCGTATTACACTTACACAGCGAACCCTTATAGTCTTCTTTGCCAATGTTACGGATGTTGTAGAGTAGCCTTTATGAAATGGTGTAGTCATAGCCATGATATTGCAGCCCAGGTGACTGGAAAGGCTTTACGTTGGCTATGAAAACAATAAACGAAACGTACATACTTCAAAACCTTCAGAATATAAAATGTGAACAAAATGTAACCCCCCATTTGCTGTCCAACCCTGCAAGACATAATTCAGTATTGATATTATTCTGATTAGACACATAACTCCAGGAATTGACACACCAGTGCGCGATATTTACCACACAATGGATTAAAAATGCATCATATTTAATGGAGAAAAAACTGCTGTATATAAAGCATAACAAACACATCTTTTTAAAATATGAATTTCTTGATTAAAAGAAATGTATGTTTGAAAAAAGTTATAAATCATAAGCCCAACATTGCGATTAGAAAAAAAGTGTAGTTTAGACATCACGAACTGGTTACAAAGAGTGAATGGCTGATGGATATATAAGGTACACTCAACCTGTTGTTTTTATCATTTGGTGGTAGAACAAGAAAATTTATGTTTTTATTAGATATTTTTTAACACTTTCTAGGAGTTTCATCATCGTCGTAATAATCAGATAGTATTTGTATCAGCATTTGCTAACGTCTTCTTTTCTTCTTCTTCTTCTTCTGCGTTCGTGGGCTGCAACTCCCACGTTCACTCGTATGCACAAAGGTGGGCTTTTACGTGTATGACCGTTTTTACCCCGCCATGTAGGCAGCCATACTCCGTTTTCGGGGGGGGGTGCATGCTGGGTATGTTCTTGTTTCCATAACCCACCGAACGCTGATATGGATTACAAGATCTTTAACGTGCGTATTTGATCTTCTGCTTGCATATACACACGAAGGGGGTTCAGGCACTAGCAGGTCTGCACATATGTTGACCTGGGAGATCGTAAAAATCTCCACCCTTTACCCACCAGGCGCCATCACCGTGATTCGAACCCGGGACCCTCAGATTGACAGTCCAACGCTTTAACCACTCGGCTATTGCGCCCGTCAAACTGTAACGCTAACGTCGAACTGTAGAGTTTCATGACCTGTTAAGAATAGACAAATTCATGATGTCAGGCCTAACAGCTACCGCAGTAAATTCTCAATGCGCTGGCCGCGCGACAGCCTTTGTGACATAATTTAGCGCAGCCTTTTTTTTTTTTTTTTTTTTTTTTTTTTTTTATAAACAGTTCCCTGTACTTTTCTAGCAGCCGAAGGCTAACACACAATGCAGTGAACTTTACGTGGACAGCCATGGCACTTTGAGCTTACGAGTGCTGTTAGTGTGTGTGCTTCGTTGGTCGCCTTGTTAGCAGGTTTGTCCACACGTTACTTGGTCGATTGCATCCTCGCTCAGTGTGAAATCCCCTTCCAATCTTCTGAGCCCCCTCCTCCCTCCCCCTTCTCTCTCTCTCTTTCTGTGTGTGTATGTGTGTGTGTGCGCGCGCGTGTGTAATTTATTTGTTTGTTTTTCTCTTAAGGCAGCTGGTAATAAACATACCGTTGAAACCAGAAGTCACTCGGCTGTTCCGAGGCAACCATGCTGACACCCACGACAGCTATCGGGGGGAAGGGGAAGGAGGGGAAATGACGCTTTTTGTTTGGCACAAGTCTGTGGACTCGTCCTGAGACTGTGTTGCCAACTAAAAGAATCAATAACTGTTCAGTGGTTGCACTGATTTTGTTCTTTTGTTGTTGTTTTTTGTTTGGTTGGTTGGTTTTTTTGTTGGGTTTTTTTTTGGTTTTGGTTTTTTGTTGCTGTTGTTTTGTTGGGGTTTTGTTGTTGTTGTTTTGTTTTTTGTTTCGTTGTTGCTGTTGTTGTTTGGTGGTGTTGTTATTGGGTTGTTTGTTTTTTTGTTGTTTTTTTTTTTTACATGAAACTACTTGCTCCTTCAGCTTCTCTGAAGACTTTGTTTCGTGATGTCCCTCCGTGGACGCTGATGGACTTCTTGAAAGAAGTGAACATTTTTAATCAGATTTGAAGGTTTTAAACTATGGAAAGTTTTTTAAGCTTTGGGGGGGGGGGGGGGGGGGCTTAAAGCGGTGACTTGTTTTTATTGTTTGTTTTTTGTTGTTGTTTTTTTTTTTTACCCTTAACTTGTAGTAGGTATTAACGTGGCGATAGCCTTGAGATGACCTTAGTGGTCGGCGAGGCTCTAAGCACCATCATTTGATTTGATTTGATTTGCTCCTTCTCCACCGCCTCCTCCTTTCCTTCCTTCTTTCTGCGTTTTGTTCTGCTTCCCCTTTGTTGTCATTTTGAGGAGGGCGGGGTTCTGAGGCGGGAGGAAGCCGGAGGGGTTGAGGGTCTCTTTTGTGGGCTGCAACTCCCATGCTCACGCGTTTCTCCAAGTGGGATCTTATGTGCATGACCGTTTTACCCCCCTCCCCCTCCTCCCTCCCTCCCCGCCCATCCCCGCCGTTTAGGCACCCACACTCCGTTTTTGTGATATGGACGCTGTGTTCGTTTGCGTTTACATAACCAGCCAAAAAGCTCACATGGATTGCTGGATCTTCAATGTGCGTGTTTGATCCTCCGTGCGTATACACACACGATGAAGATTAAGACTTCAAAAGATCTGCACACGTGTGGACCAATAGATCGAGGGGAAAAAATCCGCAACTTTTTTCCACCCTATACCCACCAGTCGCCGATCCCCGGATCGAACCCAGGACCCTCAGGGTGAAAGTCCAACGCTCTGACCAATCGGCTGTTGCCGGCGTCTGTCGCAACGAACCGTTATCCTTGACCTTTGCCAAGGTCAATGAAGGTTATCTGGGTTCAATGTGTTACACAACTTGCGCACCCAGTACAGTGACTGACCCTTCAGATGCCTCTACACTTTGACGAAAGGGGACCCTGTTTGGCGCTCCTCAATAACAACAGGGCCACAGAAACCAGAATAACAGCAATACATGACTTTTCTAGGGCGCGGCATCCGTTGTTGCTCAAAGTGCCGAATATGATCCAGTTAAAAGCCAACATGACTGAGGGGGGGGAAATGTGTGTATGTATATATATATATATATATATATATATATATATATATATATATAAAGCTTGCTTGATACATGCTTTGCAGCGAAGCGAATATTCAGCCTTGACTCTAGAACCAATAGTGCTGGTGTGCTCCGCCCAGTGCCTCAGCACTGAGGGTCATGGCTGGGGAATTGATTCCTTTCACCACGATCTCCGGTTCTCGCTCGCCCGTTCTCGGTTTTCAAGGGAGAGAAATGAGCAGAAGCAATGAGCGAAGTTTGAGAACTGCCAGGGCGATGATCGATGGCCCTTTTGTTCGCCCACACTTTGTGAATTCAGCAACTCCATCTGTATACCCAGTCTGGTATTGCTACCACTGTTGGGCTACTTCAAACCTGCGTCTCCACTGAGTTCGGTTATTATTGCGGTGTCGTCTTACACGGTTCTGTAAACTTTTGTTCGGTACTTCGGTGATTTCACCAACTCCATCTCTTGCCTTGTCGGCAGCTTTTTCTGTTTGACTTCCTCGAACGTTGGCATTTGCTGAGTCCAGACATTGCACCTATCGTATTGCAGAGTTGCTCGTGCTGTCGGGGTGAATGTTCAGCCTTGATCTTTTGCTTTGCAGCCGGCAATCGTTCCCGTCTCTCCCGCTTTAGCGTGGTCGTTGTCATGCCGCTTCCAGCCCCGGTAATCAATTGTCCATGTCCGACGACGATCAATCCGATATAACACCTTCTCAC
>NC_134881.1:32996388-33006388 GCF_041734735.1 Babylonia areolata | reverse complement strand
TCAAGTCCACAACAGCGTCAATACACGACCAGAGGATATATATATATATATATATATATATATATATATATATATATATATATATATATATACATACAAAGTTGGATTTGCACATCTGAAAGAAAAAGCAGCAGCGGTTGTAACAAGATAACTTTTGGAAGGCTACAAGTTAGCTCTGAAGGCGTGATCAGGCCCAGGTGTGGTCGTGGGGAGGGCGAGGGGGGGTGGGAAGGGAGGGGAAGAATGAAGGGTGGTGGGTAGATTGGAAAGGGGGTTGGGAGAGGGGGGGGGGGGACTGCAGGTGTGTGTGTGTGTGTGTGTGTTTTTTCTGGCCTTACATCGATCCAGCTATGATGAATCGTGGCCGCCACAATGTGTGTACCCATGTCCTCCACACGAACTTGACACAGGCTGCTAATTAGATTAAAACGTCGGGGGCACGTGATAAATGGACACGGTAGGGGAAAGCTCGCTTTCCCATATTGAACAGGGGTCTCTTCCCCCGTTATTGGCGTGTCGCGGGGCACTAATGCGAAATGAATGATGAGGAGGAAGACGAGGAGGAGGAGGAGAGAGAGGGAGGGATTGAGGAGGAGGAGGACATCACAAATATGAACAGCTGCAAGTTCGGTGGATACATAAGCAGCAAGCAATCGGCTCACCGATTGGACTGGTCCATTCATTTATGGCTTTTGTTTGGTACCGTCTACTTGTTCTTTGGATCGAAAGTTGCAGATAGTATGCCCATTGTTATTCACTGGTTCTTTTTTTTTCTTTTCTTTTCTTTTTTTTTTTTTTTTTTTAGTTACTTACTTACTTACTTAGTTAATTTTCTTAATAATTTACAGTTACTTAGTTTTCTTAATATTTTCTTTATTTCCTTCGTTCGCTCGTTCGTTCGTTCGTTAGTTGTGTTGTTTTTCTTAATTTCTCTTTCTTTCTTTTTTTTTTCTTTTTTCTTTTTTCTCCCTTTTTTTTTAGCGCTTAGCCCTTTGGTTTGGTGTATATGTTCGCGCGCGCGCGCGTGTCTGTGTGTGTGTGTGTGTGCGACAACCATCACCGGAAGAAAAACTGAATATTCTTTCTTCAATTACATTTTTATTTCAGTAATTGTCAGTTTTCTGCTTAGTTTATCCGTAATTTCTAGGTACAGTAGACCTCCGCTGACATGGATTGCTGGACCTTTACCGCGCGTATATGATCTTCTGTGTGCGTATACACACGAAGCGGGTACGGGCATCAGCAGGTCTGCGCATATGTTGATCTGGGAGATCGGAAAAAATCTCCACCCCTTACCCACCGGGCGCCGTTACCGAGACTCGAGTCCGAGACCTCAGATTGAAAGTCCAACGCTTTAACCACTCGGCTGTTACGCCCGGCAATCGTAAAAAAAACGAGTGGAAGGTATGGAAATGGGTTGTGACACCGTATGTCTTCTTCACGTGGTACTGGATGATGATTTGCAAACCGCCCTCAAGGGTTTATGTAGAGGTGAGGTTTTTTGTTTGCGCGCGCGCGCGCGCGCGTGTGTGTGTGTATGTGTGTGTGTGTGGTTGTTTTTTTGGGGGGGTTTGTTTGTTTTTGTTTGTGTGTGTGTGCGTGTGTGTGTGTGTGTGATTCATTGTAAAAATTAATAGCTTTAAGCTTTAAAAGGGTTTCTAGTTTCCACAGACTTTCTCTCTCATTTGCTATTTTGAACAGTTTTGAAATCTGTTTCATATGGGGTTTTGTTTGTGTATGTGGAAGCACGATATATCATTTTATAATACATATATATATCGATATGTGTGTGTGTGTGCGCGCGCGCGCGCGCTACACAGTGGAAAGTAAAAACAATTACTGTGGTCATTTTACACTCAAAAGTACTAAATCGAAATAAAAATGTGGGGAAAAAATGAAATGGGTGACGATCACCCGAGTAACATGTTCCGCGGCGTACAGAGCTCAAGGTCGGTACCGGCAGAGTCCGGAAGTATCCTGAAGTTGTAGAGAAGCTGTTGGTGTTAATGGACTCTGTATACAGGCTGCTGGCGACAATGGAACCCATAATTATAGTACCTTTTGTTGTTAATGGATTCTGTATACAGGTTGCTGGCGACAATGGAACCCATAATTATAGTACCTTTTATTGTTAATGGACGCTGTATACAGGCTACTGGTACCAATGGAACTAATGATTACGGTAGCTTTTGTTGTTAGTGGACTCCATATGGAGGCTACTGGTGACAATGGAACCCATTTGGAGGCTATGGTGACAACTGAACCCATGTGGAGGCTATGGTGACAGTGGAACCCATATGGAGGCTACTGGTGACAATGGAACCCATATGGAGGCTATGGTGACAACTGAACCCATGTGGAGGCTATGGTGACAGTGGAACCCATATGGAAGCTATGGTGACAATGGAACCTATGTGGAAGCTATGGTGACAATGGAACCCAAATGGAGCTATGGTGACACTGGAACCCATGTGGAGGCTATAGTGACAATGGAACCCATGTGGAGGCTATGGTGACAACAGAACCCAAATGGAGCTATGGTGACAATGGAACCCATGTGGAGGCTATGGTGACAACAGAACCCATGTGGAGGCTATGGTGACAACAGAACCCATATGGAGGCTATGGTGACAATGGAACCTATATGGAGGCTATGGTGACAATGGAACCTATATGGAGGTTATGGTGACAACAGAACCCATGTGGAGGCTATGGTGACAATGGAACCCATGTGGAGGCTATGGTGACAACAGAACCCATGTGGAGGCTATGGTGACAACAGAACCCATGTGGAGGCTATGGTGACACTGAAACCCATATGGAGGCTATGGTGACAATGGAACCCATGTGGAAGCTATGGTGACAATGGAACCCAAATGGAGCTATGGTGACACTGGAACCCATGTGGAGGCTATGGTGACAATGGAACCCATGTGGAGGCTATGGTGACAACAGAACCCAAATGGAGGCTATGGTGACAACGGAACCCATGTGGAGGCTATGGTGAGAATGGAATCCATACCCTCCTTGCCAGCAGTCAACGGGTTCCTTAACGTACCGGCGACAAGAAAAGGAAAACAAATCACCATCCATGCATCCAAAATCTGCATTAAACTTTTGTTTCCCATATGAATGTAAATTGTTACTGCTGTGGGATCATGTGCTAAGGAGGTAGTTATAACCCTTATTATAAAAAAAAAAAATTCAGTGTAGTGGTAGTAGCAGCAGCAGCAGTAGTAGTAGTAGAAGTAGTAGCAGTAGTAAAACAACAACAACAACAACAACAACAAAACGGACTCTCCAACGATCTGTCGACAGCAGGCTTTCAAAAGAACCCACGTCCGTTCGCAGGAGTGTACGTTTTCACGTGCAAGGCGAGAATGGCCACGCCATACGTTTGACACAACGGCCAAGGACGGGGGAGGGTGCGGAGATGCGGGGGGGGGGGGAGTCAGTTAGGAGTCTGGCTCGTGAGTGATGGGGGAAGGCTGTGGCTTGTGATCTGCCACCTCCCCCCCCCAACCACCCCCACCCCCCCATTTGCATTCAGCCCTACAGCTGATGTGTGGGCAGCCCCCGGTCAGTCCGTCAGTCAGTCTCTCAGCGGATTGATCTACGTGTGGGATGCAAGGGAGAGACGAGAGGCACACCTTTGGCAGCTTTCTCTTCCCCCAGGAAATGTCACCACACAAAGGGCTGCTGGCTCTGCCTCCGCTCGCGGGGATCCCTTTTTTTTTTTTGTCCGTGACATGGAAACATGAGGCCTGCTTGAAGACATGCGGGGGGGGGGGGGGACCTGGTGACAAGGTAGGGGTGAAGATGTGGTGGTGGTGAGGGTGGGGGAGAATAAAAAAAAAAGGGGGGTATTGCAGAGGGGAATATTTTCCGTGTTGACTCCTTCAACTCTTCCCCACCCCCCTCCCCCGTGTGTCCATAAACCTCGCTTTATTGTGGAGCACGGCTTCGTTGACAGGGAAACAGTGCAGAGAGACCATCTCCTTTCAACTCCAAGAGACCAAAGGGTGAGGCAGAAGGAAGCGAGACAGCACTCGTGATAACTCATTCTCTCTTTCCCGTTTCGTGGGGTGTTAGGCGTCAAGTGTCAAGGCAATTATAAAACTGCATTTTTTGTTTTTCGCTGAACTAGAGAAACCATGCAAAATGAAACTGAATGTCGCCTTGAAGCGCTCTGACCCTTTGAATTACACGGAGCTTCCTGTGTCCAGGTTATTGAAATCAAAAGATCATGAACGCTTGTTTTACGGTGCGAGAATTACGTCACGTTTTGAGCAGCTTTCTGCGATATGAACACACCAACTAAACGAAACGTCTGCAAAACGATTATTGTAATAAAAAGAAAATCAGACTGTTCTTAGTGCTTGCACATTATGCAATATTGAAGATGGGAGCTAGGGAAGGAAAGTGACTGAACGGTTAAGACGCTTATCAGCCTATAATACAGTGTCCGTGAGGGTCTGGGTTCGAATCCCGCTCTCGCCCATTCTCTCAAGTTTGACCAAATAAAAAAAAATCAAACCGAGCGTATAGTCAGTCAGTCATTCACATGAGACGATAAACCAAGGTCCCAAATGCAGCACGCACTTAGTGCACTGAAAAAGAACCCATGGCAACATAGGTGTTGTCCCCTCACGCACGCACACACACACACACACACACACACACACACACACACACACACACACACACACGTATATATATATATACATATATGTAGAGAGAGAGAGAGATGCATGCACCCGACTCGCGCGTTGGGTTGTACTTCAGTTGTCAGGCCACTGCCTAGCAGATGTGACGACGCGTATATGGATTTATCCGAACTCAGTGACGTCTCTTTGAGGAACTGAAACTGAAGATGAAAATTCTCCTCCAGCGCCATAGAGCCTGGGGTCTTAATGTTCTGTGAAGTGCATGTACCCGCCAGCACTGGCTGGCATGGGAGTGCGAGAGAAGGGTTTTGAGAATGGCGGTATTTGCACTGAGCTCCCAGTTCCATTTGCCCGTCTGAGACGTCCCCCCCAGACCCCTCCCCAAACCCCTAGCCCCCACCTCCCCCCATTGCACCCTCTCTCCCCCCCCCCCCCCCCTCCCCCGTCAATCCCCTCAAACATCAGGGAAGGTGCGTTTGCTCAGTGTGCTTCAGAATAGAAGACAGTGAGCCAGGCGCTGATGCTTGGCGGTTCTGCAGACGCTGTGTCTGACGACATGTTATTCTTCAGCATGACCTCGTTGCAGAGGTAGTGGTGCTGAAATGTCTTGTGAGAGAGAGAGAGAGAGTGTATATGTGTGTGTGTTTGTATGTGAGAGAGAGAGAGAGTGCGTGTGTGTATGTGTGTGTTTTGTTTGTTTTTTTGTTGTTGTTGTTTTTTTTTTTTTGTTGTTGTTTTTTTTTTGGGGGGGGGGGCGGGGGTTGGTTGTTTGTTGTTTTGTCGTTGTTGTTTTTTTGTTGTTTTGTTGGTGTGTGTGTGTGTGTGTGTGTGTGTGTGTGTTTTCTGGCTCTCCAAGATCTGAGAAAGGGTTAACATACGAAAACCACTTCTTCAGAATGTGTCAGTCGGTCCATATAGATCTGATCTGGTACAAACTCTGGAACCACCGAGGAATCATTCATTATCAAAATTCCCACTCCTCTGTTTCTCGAATAATATGAAATAGAAATGTTTTATTAGTGCTGCACATGCAACGTGAAATCCAGGGTCATTTATGCTATAACGTGATAGGGCAGCATTTATGCACTGCTGATCATTGTAACAGAGACATCGATGTATGGGGAAAAAAACAGAAAACCAAAACCAAAAAAGAGAAACCAAACAAACAAACAAAACTTTGCACACATTTTTTCGCGCTTTTCGACTTTTATGAACCTCGAGGTTTTTGCAAATATTGGTTTTTGTCTAACTTGTATTTTACGTCAGACTCGATTCTGACATGGTTTGGGGCGGTTGGTCAGTCGGTTATGTGGTTTGTAGCCCACTTCCCTGGAATTTCATCTTAGCGATCTATGGCGTGCCAAAAGAGTTCAGCACAGTTCCCAATGGCATGTCAAGTGTTCGTCACAGTACTCTGCGATATAGCAGACGAGTTTATCTCTCTGCTGTATGGGCATGTCAGATGAGCTGGTAACATTCAAATGCACACGTTCACACACACACACACACACACACACACACACACACACACACACACAATAAATATATATATATATATAAATATATATATATATATAACTGCAGCGCACGCTTTCACACTTATACAAATACACGGGCACGATAAGTACACACGCACACACACACACACACACACACACACACACACACACACACACACACACACACACACACACACACACACAAACACACACACACACACACACACAAAAACACGCATGCACACCACGCATTTAGGGGCAGGAATGCATTTCCATACTTCCGAAAATATAAATAACAATGCAAAGAAATATTGATTACTTTTGTATAATAGTGCTGGACTGCACTAAGCTGTTAACACTGTAATGGATAATGTAATGTAATCCTGTAATGTATTGGTAGAATGCCTCAGTTGCATTGGCAGGAGTGGCCTCTCAAAAGTACGAAAGTTAGACATAAAAAAAAGAGGAGGAAAGAAAAGAAAAGAAAAACAACACCTTGCGTTTCTGTCATGGGTATATCATGCAAGTTTCTTGTTGCACATGTACATACGGACACACACAGATGTGCATAAATTATGCACACGCGCACGCACAGATACTCATGCACACACAAAAGCACACAGACACAGGCGCGCACGCATACACACATGCGCGTGCGCTCATGCACACACGCATGCTCTCACACGTACACGCATACATAACGCACACACACACACACACACACACACACACACACACTTACGCACGAACGCACACACACACACAAATACACACACACGCACGCACGCATACACACACACACACACACACACACACACACACTTCACCGTTTAAAAATTAATGTGTTCGATCACATTGTCTCCCACACACAAAAAGTTGTGTGGTTTTTTCCTGTTGATTTCGTGCTCTTCTGGTTCAGTCCACTCCCCCACCCCCTCCTTAACCCCCTCCCCCCCCCCGTCCCCCCGCCCCTAACCTCCCCACCATCCCCTCCCACCCCGATCCCCAATCTGACCCCACCCTTATCCCTCCCCCTTCCTGTGAAGTTCTGGCACCAGGGTATAAACTTGTCAATGGTTGCTAGGAAACGCGGAAACAAATAGGTATGCAGCTGCTGTTTTCCGGATGCTGAGATAAAATTTCTCCTACTTTCTGTGGGGCAAAAAAAAAAAGGTAGAGAAAAAAATTGGAAGGAAAAAAGGATAGAAAGAAAATTGAGGGAAGAGAAAGACAGAAATGAAAGAAAGACACTGCCCTTTTGAAGTTAAGCGCGTGCGAAAAGGCTACGAACGTGATTAGGCATTAAAACGAGAAAATATCGACATCACGAACAATAAAAGACATTGGTACAATGAAATATCGACATCATGTAAAGAAAAGTAGACATCAATATATTGAAACATCGACATCATGCACGAGAATAAAGGTATAAATGCAGCGAAGTACAGACATCATGAACAAGAGTAAAGACGTCAATACAAGGAAACAGTGACATCATGAACAAGAGTAAAGACGTCAGCACAAGGAAACAGTGACATCATGAACAAGAGTAAAGACGTCAATACAAGGAAACAGTGACATCATGAACAAGAGTAAAGACGTCAATACAAGGAAACAGTGACATCATGAACAACAGTAAAGACGTCAATATAAGGAAACAGTGACATCATGAACAAGAGTAAAGACGTCAATACAAGGAAACAGTGACATCATGAACAAGAGTAAAGACGTCAGCACAAGGAAACAGTGACATCATGAACAACAGTAAAGACGTCAATACAAGGAAACAGTGACATCATGAACAAGAGCAAAGACGTCAATACAAGGAAACAGTGACATCATGAACAAGAGCAAAGACGTCAACACAAGGAAACAGTGACATCATGAACAAGAGGTAACTCGTCAATACAAGGAAACACTGACATCAGGAACAAGAGTTAACACGTCAACACAAAGAACTAATGACATCATGAACAAGAGTACAGACGTCAGTTCAAGGAAACAGTGGCATCATGAATAAGAGCTAACACGTCAATGCGAGGAAACAGTGACATCATGAACGAGAGTAAAGACGTCAATACAAGGAAATAGTGATATCATGAACAAGAGTAAAGATGTCAATACAAGGAAACAGTGACATCATGAACAAGAGTAAAGACGTCAACTCAAGGAAACAGTGACATCATGAATAAGAGTTAACACGTCAATGCGAGGAAACAGTGACATCATGAACGAGAGTAAAGACGTCAACACAAGGAAACAGTGACATCATGAACAAGAGTAAAGACGTCAATACAAGGAAACAGTGATATCATGAACAAGAGTAAAGACGTCAATACAAGGAAACAGTGACATCATGAACAAGAGTAAAGACGTCAGCACAAGGAAACAGTGACATCATGAACAAGAGTAAAGACGTCAACTCAAGGAAACAGTGGCATCATGAATAAGAGTTAACACGTCAATGCGAGGAAACAGTGACATCATGAACGAGAGTAAAGACGTCAACTCAAGGAAACAGTGACATCATGAACAGGAATTAACACGTCAACACAAGGAAACAGTGACATCATGAACAAGAGCAAAGACGTCGACACAAGGAAACAGTGACATCATGAACAAGAGGTAACTCGTCAATACAAGGAAACAGTGACATCAGGAACAAGAGTTAACACGTCAACACAAAGAACTAATGACATCATGAACAAGAGTACAGACGTCAGTTCAAGGAAACAGTGGCATCATGAATAAGAGCTAACACGTCAATGCGAGGAAACAGTGACATCATGAACGAGAGTAAAGACGTCAACACAAGGAAACAGTGACATCATGAACAAGAAAAGACGTCAGCACAAGGAAACTGACATCATGAACAAGAAATGACACGTCAGCACAACGGTGACATTATGAACAAGAGTAAAGACGTCAACACCAGGAAACAGTGACATCATGAACAAGAAATGACACGTCAGCACAAGGAAACGGTGACGTCATGAACAAGAGTAAAGACGTCAACACCAGGAAACAGTGACATCATGAACAAGAGTTAAGACATCAGTACCAGAAAATGCAGACATCATACTCTGGAATAAAGACAGCGGAATAAGACCCTCAGTTCCCGTTAGAGGTATGAGGAAGAAACAAAGGGTGTGGAAGGGGGGCAAGGGAAAAGGGGATGGGAGTAGGGGGGGGGGGGGCGGGGAATGGTCAAGAACGAAACAGGGTATGAGGAGCGGGTGGGGGGCGGGGAGGGGGGAGCAGGGGAAAGAGGGGAGGGAGGGGGTGAAGAAGAGAGAATATACAGACAGATAGACGGTTAGATAGGGCGGGGTTCTGCAGACGTATTGATGTTTCCAAAAACAGAAGCGGCCAGCTAGGGAATCGTCCACCCCCCCACACCCCCTCCCTCCTCCATCCCTCATCCCCACCCCCTACCCCTCCAATTCCCTTTGGTTCCATGGTAATTTTTCGTTTTTCATCGACCACCACCACCACCACCAGCAGCATCACTACGTGTCTCTCTCCTCCTTACTGAAGCATCACTTCTTTCTTTCACCGGTGATGGATCGTGCTGATAATTCCCTCGCCAAATCTACGTCTAGCGTTTTGGACGTTCAGAAATTCGTTGTTTGTCCCCCGCCCTCCCCCAGCCCCCGTTCCCCCCCACTCCAATCCATCCCCATCCCCTCCATAGCCTCACCCACACCTCCTACAACCCCAATCCGCCCCCCTGTCTCCCCCCCTCCCGTCGCCACCCCTCCCAAAATAAAAACGTGAAAAGAAATCGACATCCAAGTGAACATTTTACTCACTCTCGCTCTCCCCAAATATTTG
>NC_134881.1:32988888-32991388 GCF_041734735.1 Babylonia areolata | reverse complement strand
AACTGTAATGCTTCCTTTTGGAATTGCATTTTTTTTTAATTCCCCATCTCTCACCCATCCATTCCACGAACCTTACATTCATTCATCAACAGCTTTCTGCTGTGGTCGTTATACAGGGTTACCTGCAAATGGACAGGAAAAGATAAATGAAAAGTGTCATGGAAACAAACACTCAACAGACAATGTTGGCAATGACATGATATTGGAAAGCGCATAGAGCTTCAAGAATATGCGCTACAGTAAGCCATCTTAATAAATACATGAATAAATAAACATTTCTTGAGACAATACGGACATAATAAATTATGTGACGGATGTCTTCACATTACCTCTATTCATTTTTTTTTAACTATGCAGCTTATTTTTCAACAAAGTGAGTCGTATTTATAGATTCTGAACAAGCAAGGCAATAAAAGGTTTAACAATACAAAAATGTAGGCTATAAAGTCGTAATTAATTGCATTATTTTTTATTCAACAATAACAATTACACTACTAAAACAAAAAATAGCACAAAAAGTAGTAAGTTCACTTACTACACATGCCACGCTGATCACATTTCACCAAGGTTTTGCAGTCAAGGGGTTAAGCCTACGTCATTCATTTAGAACGAAAACCCCTATGCTCCGTCTACATACATGCAACCAAAGCTTAATACAGTGCCTTGGTTGCAAGTGTATAATTCTCTAAATGCGCGAATAGATTGTGTTCGTTACAGAAAAAAAGGGTCCTGTTCTTGCCGTAAATGATTTATATGTGTTGCGCAAAATTTGTATGTGTGCAGTTTAAGGAGGAAAAAAACACTGAAACGTAACGTATGAGTTACCTATAAAACTAGACACAACTAAACAAACTGTGTGTTGCAAAGTAACAAAAGAACAAATAACTGCATAATCATAATGGTATTTATATAGCACTGAATCTTGTCCAGAGACAAATCAAAGCCCTTTCGCTCCAGTCATTCACACGCATGTATAACTCTAAAACTGGAAAAACTGAAGACAAGGAAGAGGCAGGGAAGGGAGGCTATCTTGGGAAGAGGCGGGTTTTAAGGCCAGACTTGAAAGAGCTAAGTGCGGAGACCTGACGAAGCGAAAGACGAAGTTCATTCCAATTGCAAGGTCCAGAGACAGAGAAAGAACGGCGGCCAACATTGGAGTGTTTGAATCTTGGTATGCGTAAACAGAGTGGATCAGAAGCCGATCGAAGAGAGCGAGATGGAGTGTAGAGGTGACGGCAGTCACAGAGATAGGAAGGGGGAGATTAAAAGTGAGCAGCATCGCATCCACCAAGCACGTAGTTTGTCTTATTATGGGTCAGTCCAGAAGGGTTCACGTGTCCTCAACCAAACCAATAAAAATAAAGTTTGAAGTGGACGATCTATGACAAAAAGTCCTCAAGGTAAACTTAATTGTTCAGTGTGGCTCTTGTTTCGTTTCAGGTAGAAAAAAAAAAGAAAAGAAAAGCTCCAGTACTCCGTTGTTTATGCTTCTTAACATCCTTATTTCGTATTTCGTTTGTATTTCATCCACTCCAAAAATTCGCTTTTCTTCTCCTTCTTCTTTTTCTACTACTACTACTACTGATGCTGACGCGGCTGCTACTTCTACTTCTACTTCTATTTCTTCTTCTCCTTCTTCTTCCCCAATGAGGACATTTTTTACAGGTACAGACCGTCACAGCAAACAAATTTCGCATCCATTCCCAGTAATGCCAGAAAGTAATGGAAAAAAAAACAAAAAAACCTGCCCTCTCCCTCCCTTCCCTCCTCTTTCCCCCTCCTCTCCCACTCTCACACACCCTTCCCCTCATCCGCCCCCTTTTCTGTTGTTGTTTGGGATGGCATTATTTAGCTCTGTTGCCCTGCAGGGGGTAGTGGAGGGGGGAGAGGTGTAGCCCGGTGGGATTTCTCGGCAGCAGCTGGAGGCACAGTGGAGCATGTCATTTGCACGGGATTTGTCAATTAATATGTCGATGAAATTCGTTCCGGGCTCGCTGCAGCGAACAATTTGGAGGAGAGGTCGAGGGTGCGGGGATGGGGGTGCTGGGGGCGGGGGGGAGGTGTGGGGAGGGGGGATGTGGCATGTTGGTTGGTTGGTTGGTACTGGGCGAATCGGAATTGTATACAGGTTTCTATGTCTGGGAAGGGGAGTGGGAGGTTCAGTATTAGGGACTCTTTGTTTCAGCAGTGTGTGTGTGTGTGTGTGTGTTGTCCACGCGCGCGCGCGTGTGTGTGTAGTGCAAACGTGCGTGTGTAGTGTGTGTGTGTGTGTGTGTCGGAGTGGGGGTGGGGGGAGAGTATGCTACCTTTTTCTCGTGTGTGTTTGGTGTACGTGTTTTGTCGTTGTTTTCTGCATGTTTGTGTACATGCGCGCCTGTGTGTGTGTGTGCGTGTGTGTGTGTGTGTCTTTTGGGGGGTAGTGGGGTGTGGTGGTTCAGATTTTCATTAAGATAGTGATTGTATGTATGTGGCCTTCTCGACAGCGGGACGAGCTGTGAAT
>NC_134881.1:32973888-32986388 GCF_041734735.1 Babylonia areolata | reverse complement strand
TTGTGTGTGTGTGTGTGTGAATGTATGTGTTGTGTGTTCTTGTCTGTCTGTCTGTCTTTCTTTCTATTTGTTTTTTTCTCTCAGTCACTCTGTCTGTATGCTTGTCTGTCTGTCTGTCTGTCTGTTCTTATTCTCCTTCTCCTCCTCCTCCTCCTCCTCCTACTCTTTCTTATTGTCCTTTTACTTTTTCTTCTTCTTCTTCTTCTTCTTCTTCTTCTTCCTCATTCTCGTCTTCCCGCTGCTCCTTTTGACCCTCTTCCTTCTTTTTACCGTCAATAATGACAGCTTCTCCATCTCCTTTTTTCCAATACCAGATTCCTTCTTCATGATTCTCTCTCTCAGTGATCACCATATTGTGTACTTTTGACCTCTTTCTTGGGGCCGTATGCCTGGAGATTAAAGTTTTGTTCTTGTTCTTGTTCTTGTTCTCTCTCTCTTTGTGTGTGTGTGTGTCTTTATGTAGTATTGTATTTGCATGTTTTTACTTTAAGTAGCATTGTGTAGTACATGCAATTGCATATATACTGTAGTGTTGTGTAGTGTAGACGGGGACTGGATGTAAAAAAAAAAAAAAGCGCGCCAGCGCTTATCTGTTATCCTCGAAAATAAAAAAAAATTGTCTTGTTTTGTCTTGTCTTCTCTTGTCTTGTCTCCTCTCTCTCTCTCTCTCGCTCTCCCCCCTCTCTCTCTCTCTCTCTTTCTCTCTCTCCCTCTCTTTCTCAGTCTCTCTCTTTCTCTCTTCCCCTCTCTCTCTCCCTCTCTCTCTCCCCCTCTCTCTTTCTGTATCTCTCTCCCCCCCCTCTCTCTTTCTATCTTCCTCTCCTCTCTCTCTCTCTCTCTCTCCCTCTCTTTCTCTCTCCCTCTCTTTCTTTCTCTCTCTCTCCCCCTCTCCCTCTCCCCTCTTTCTCTCTCCCCCTCTTCTCTCTCGCTATCTCTCTCCATCTCTCTCTCCCCCTCTCTCTCCCTTTCTCTCTCGCTCTGTCTCTGTCTCTCTCTCTCGCTCGCTCGTTCGCTCGTTCCTGCTCCCCATATTTGCTTCCTACTTCGAAGAAGACGTTGAGAATATGTATTCATCTCCTACGTTCTGTTTTCTTTGTTCTTTTGTTTTGTTTTGTTTTATTTTTGTTTGTTTTTACTGCACTGTCATGCATATGGATAAAAGAGGACACAGGGTTGTTAAGACAAAATTGAATAAAGGCAACAAAGGTCGGACCAGGAGCTTTACGTGCCGGAACCAGCCCGTCCATAAATGGAATATATATGTATATATATATATATATATATATATATATATATATATATATATATATATATATATATATAGCGGTCGTTCTTCTAGATTCCATGCGGACTCACGGTGATGTATGGTTGTGTGTGTGTGTGTGTGTGTGTGTGTGTGTATTCCACGTGCCAGGGTTTCCTTCTTCTCAACTACTCTCCCTCTCCCCCACTCTCCACCCCCAAACCCCAACCCCCAACCCCTCCCCACCTCCCCTACTGACTCCACATACTCTACCCATCCCTTCCTTCCTCTCCCTCCCCCCCATCTCCTGTCTTTATCATCTTCTACTTCTTCTTCTTCTTCTTCTTCGATCGTGGGCTGCAACTTCCACGTTCACTCGTATGTACACGAGTGGACTTCTTTTTTTTACGCGTATGACTGGGTTTTTTTGTTGTTTTTTTTTTGTTGTTGTTGGTTTTTTTACCCCGCCGTGTAGGCAGCCATACTCCGTTTTCGAGGGTCTGTCTTTATACTGATATAGAAGGATTATCCCTCTTACTCCTCCCCTCTTTCCTCTCCTCTCTGAACAGGCCCTACCCCCACGCCTTCCCCTGTCATCTTATCTGTACTCAACTCGGAAGTGGGAACTGAAAGCATCAATCTCTTCTTCTTCTACTACTTCTTTCTCTACTTTTTCTTCATCTTCTTCTTCTTCGTCGTCGTCGTCGTCGTCCTCTTCTTCTTTTGAGAGACAGGGGAGGGAAGTCAAATTGAAAGTGACTGCCCTTTGCTGCACGCGAGATGAGTGAGCGGTGAAAGATGAAATCAGTGCACCCCCCCCCCCCCCCCCCCTCCCGGTGAGAATGTTCGAGTGCGTATATTATGTGTGACATAATGTCAGCGTTGGACTTGCTGAGAAACGAACATGTGTGCAAAATAAACTATACGCTCTCTCTCTCTCTATCTCTCTCTCACACATATACACACACACATATGCATGCACACACACACCCACACACACACACACCCGTGCGCACTCATATTTACGCGCGCGCGTGTGAATGCATACTTAGAGAGAGAGGTGGAGGGGGGGGGGGGGCAGAGATCGGCACAGATAGACACAGAGAGAGGAGAGAGAGAGGGGGGAGGGGGGTCCCTACTTCAGTCACACGACGATTTGATATCTGGAATTCCCTTCCCACTTTCCTCCCTCCTTCACTTCGTAGAGAGTGTGTGTGTGTGTGGTGTGTGTGTGTGTGTGTGTGTTTGTCCAGCAACTGGTTTATTTTCTTGCCAATGAAAAATCAATATCTGGCAATTGGCAGGCGATTGGTAAACACTACAGCCGTTCAGTTTGAACGCCTCTGTTTTTGGAGTGCGTGTTTGTGTGTGTGTATGCGTGTGTGTGTGTGTGCGTGTGTTGATGTGTGTGTGTGTGCGTGTGTTGATGTGTGTGTGTGCGTGTTTGTGTGCGTGTGCGTGTGTGCGTATATATATATATGTGTGTGTGTATGCGTGTGTGTGTGAAAATAATAATTATCCATCAGGTAGAACGTGCGTATCGTTTGAAATGTCAAAGGAAATCAGTGCCACGGAATATAGTACGGTATGTTCGTGCGTGCGCGCGCGTGTGTGTGTGTGTGTGTGCGTGTGTGTTAATGTGTGCGTACGTGTGTTTGTTTGTGGGGGGGGGGGGGGGGGGGGGGTGAGCGTGTGTATGAGCACGCGCATTCGCGCATGCGTTATGTGTATACTCTGTTTGTGAAACAGATTGGAAATCTTGGTCCTCGCATAATTCTCTGTTACTACCGGTGTTTTTGTTCACTTTCTGTGGTCTTACCGTTGGTGTGTGTGTGTGTCTTCGTGTGTGTGTGTGTGTGTCTGTGTGTGTGTGTGTTGTGGTGGGAGATATTTCACGGTGCCTGTTGTACGCATGCCTTCACGCCTTATTGGTTTTATTGTCTTACGAGGCAGGTCAAGAGTTGTGTGTGTGTATGTGTGTGTGTGTGCATCAGTGAAAGAGGGAGAGAGAGATAGAGCACAGAGAGAGAGAGCTATGTTGCAAAATCCCCATCTTTCTTTCCACACACACACAGACATACACACAGAGACACACACATGCGCACACACACACACACACACACACACACACAGATACACACACACAGATACACACACACACACACACACACACAGATACACACACAGACACACACACACACTCTCTCTCACACACACACACACACACACACACACACACACACACACACACACACACACACACACACACACACACACACACTCATGCAGAACAGAGACTTTTCAAGCGGCAGTGCTTCTGACGGCAGCAGAAAGCAGGACTAGGTACGGACGACAGCTGCAGACACACACTGTGGGACAACTGTCCGCCATTATTGATCCAGTCAGACTGCTGGACGACAGCCTGCAAAGGGATGACACTCATCCACTCACAGACAAGGATTGTCGGATTTGTCGGCCTTGCC
This sequence comes from Babylonia areolata, assembly GCF_041734735.1. NCBI lineage: Eukaryota > Metazoa > Mollusca > Gastropoda > Neogastropoda > Buccinidae > Babylonia > Babylonia areolata. The sequence goes on along the minus strand of NC_134881.1, from coordinate 32,982,662 downwards.
ACTGTATGCAAATGAGCTCGCGCACGCTCTGATACACTGTATTGGTCGATCCTATTTTTTTCGCTCCCCAAGAGCGTTTTGTGTGTGTGTGTGTGTTTTCTTCTTCTTCTATGAGTGTTTTTAGACGGAAAGGAGTAAAGTAGGGGATAAAGGGAAGGGGATACATGTGAATATTAGTGTAAAAAAAAAAGTGTTCATGTTATATATCAGAGGAAAAGTATATCATAAGAAAAAGTCTAAAGAGATTGTGGTGTGTATTGAATGAGGTGTCATGGGAAGGAGAATATGTATATTGTGGTGTGTATTGAATGAGGTGTCATGGGAAGGAGAATATGTATATGCATATCAACAAGTATTAACCTACAACAATGTATATGTAAATAACAACATTAATTATAATACATCAAAGGATACCAACTGGACTGGAGTTTAAAATTTCCGAAAACATTCAAAGCTGTGTGTGTGTGTGTGTGTAGTTGGCGTGAAGTGTTTGTTGTGGTGTGTCGTTTTGTCGTAAAGTCAGGTGAAATTAAGTGAATCATGTCATCATGAGAAGTTGAATTATGGCTAAAAAATGAAGAAAATTAAAATAGAATAAAAACATGCGAAAGCTTATAATCATATCGAAGTGACTTAATGGATTGATTTCTATAGGGCGAGTAAAAATGTCCACACTTAGGTTGGTTGTTCACCTCACCACCCACCCACACACACAAACACACAGACACAGAGAGATAAAAACGTACCAATTATAACATTATTAGTCAGTACAGTACCGTCCTGCACTGAACAGAACCGCGCTGAACTTATTGTATTGAGTTGTATCGTATCATTTTGTATTGCATTGTATCGCATGGTATTGTATTGTTGGGATGGGGTGGAAGGGGGTGGGGGAGTAGGGGGCCTCTTTGACGAGAAGCTGAAGTACCAAATAATCCATAAATACGCTTAATAAAATTATTGTACATTCCTTGCACGGAGAAGTACAGAACATAAGTAACGATACTGATCAAGCTAAATTCCATGCGTTAAGTAACAACACAGTGTTGCGTTCAAGAATACTGTCACCAACCAAACACTCCTACAATCATGACAGCAATTAATGGGTTCTCAGGACCTGATCGACACGCTGAATTTCTGCACAAGTACACCAATAATTTGTCTCTCCTCCCCGCCCCCCATTCCCCCAACCCCCCACCCCTCTGCAGCTTATATATATCCCATGAACCAATCTGCCCCGCGCAGACACCTCCTTGAAACAGAAACTCATGGCGTCGCCACGGTACAGCGCCACTACATCTCAACTGCAACAGTTTGACGTAGATCCTTAGGGTCCAGTGTGTCTCGAAGCTTCAGGTAGAAGCCATGGAATTCCTCTCTTCATCCTGATTTGAGTCATCTGAGGGCTAAAAGGTCTGGGGCTGGGTTATGTATCCTTTCTTTTCTTGTTGTTGTTGTTTGTGTGTGTGTGTGTGTGTGTTTTCGGGTGGGGGAGGGGTTGGGGTTGGGGACTTTCTTTTTAAAGATGACCATTGACCTTCAAGAACTAATCACAGAGCACAGCAAGACAAGAACATGACCTTCAGAGGGAAACCCTTTACTGGCCGTTAAACCCCACTCTCTTGAAGGGAGACTCATCGTGAGAAGACTCAGAACTGTGGCCTCAGGGTGGCGGGAGTTGGTTGAATGGTTCGTTGACATCCCAGAGGGTTTGAAAAATGGGACGCTGGATAGAGAGATTTCAGTTTTCATAGATTGATCCCTACCAATATGTCCCATATTTGAAGCGTTTATTTCTTTATTTTATTTCTGCATGGCTTCTTTTTCCTCTTGTTGATAGATAAGTGGACTCGCTTTTCCATGTCTGTCTGTCTGTCTGTCTGTCTATCCTTAACTCGTTATGCGTCTTTGCCTTTAAAAACTGTGTGCAAGCACACATTCATCGATTGTCTTGATTAACCCAACTGCAATATTCCATGTTCGCCAGTTTCAACGTGTTGACTGTTTGTGACAAAAGTTCAGGTGGAATAATGTTTTCTCTCTGTTGTTTGTTTGTGTGGTTTTTTGTTCCTTCTCCTCCTCCTCCTCCTCCTCCTCCTTCCTTTCTTCTTCTTCTTCTTCTTCTTCTTCTTCTTCTTCTTCTTCTTCTTCTTCTTCTTCTTCTTCTTCTTCTTCTTCTTCTCCTCCTCCTCCTCCTCCTCCTCCTCCTCCTCCCTCCTCCTCCTTCTTCTTCTCTTCATTTATCTCTTCTTAATACTGTTGTTGTTGTTTGGCCTGTCGTCTGCCGAGCAGATTCTGTGGGCATTGTACCCCTCACGTCGGACGTTACCAGCCCGCCATTCACTGTTTTAATTAAGTAATCACAAGTTGACGGCGCTTTGCAAATGATGGAGGCCGTCGATTGCTTGGAGGAAAAGATCTGCTTTCTTTTTCTTTTTTCTTTTCCTGGACCCGTTTGCTTTCAGTTTGGAGATCGATTACAGCCAGGTGGGGTGGGAAGGGGAGGGTATGGGGTGGGGGGGGTGGATGGTGGGGGGTTATTTTTCCTGAGGTCCTTTTACGATTCGTTCATGCTTTTTTTCTGTTTTCTTTGTTCGTTTTCTTCCTCTTTTTTCCTTTTTTTTTCTTCTTCTTCTTTCTTCCCCCTCATTCACTGGCTTGCCATCTGACCTCACAAGAGTCGTGTTTTGTGTGTGTATATGTGTGTGTGTGTGTGTGTGTGTGTGTGCTGCAGACACAGAGCTGGTTTCACTAATTCCTTCCATTTCCGACCTGTCAGTTCCTTTATTTCCAGCTCAAGAGCGGGGCTGGTCAGTGTGTTTGTTTGTTGGTTGGTTGGTTGGTTTCTTTGTGTGTTTCTGTTGAGCTTTTCCACGTGACGTCACAGCTTGCAGACGACAACGTTGTCAGCCGTCATGGTGCTCATGGAGTGTTCGTGTTAGCTACGAACGCAGTGTACGTTCTTCGCGGTTTTGAAATCATCAGTGTTCACGTTTTCATGAGGTCCTGCAGCAGAATCGGTTGGATTCTGGACTCATTTTGATGAGGTGCTGCAGCAGAATCGGCTGGATTCTGGACTCAATTTGATGATGTGTTGTAGCAGAATCGGTTGGATTCTGGACTCATTTTGGTGAGGTGTTGTAGCAGAATCGGTTGAATTCTGGACTCATTTTAATGAGGTGCTGCAGCAGAATCGGTTGAATTCTGGACTCATTTTAATGAGGTGCTGCAGCAGAATCGGTTGAATTCTGGACTCATTTTGATGAGGTCCTGCAGCAGAATCGGTTGGGTTCTGAACTCATTTTAATGAGGTGCTGCAGCAGAATCGGTTGAATTCTGGACTCCTTTTGATGAGGTGCTGCAGCAGAATCGGTTGAATTCTGGACTCATTTTAATGAGGTGCTGCAGCAGAATCGGTTGAATTCTGGACTCATTTTGATGAGGTCCTGCAGCAGAATCGGCTGGGTTCTGGACTTGTAACCGTAACCCAGTATCATTCACCAGTGATCAGAGTTCAGGGCCACTTTTCGGTAAGGTACCGTGCCCCCCCCCCCCCCCCCCCCCCCCCCCCCCCCCCCCCCCACGCCCCTCCTCTCCCACACCGCACCCCCCAGACCTCCCCCAAAAAGGGCGCTCTTATCCGATTGTCCTCACTCCACCCAAGTGTGACTGACTGTTCGGCTGGGGAAGGTCAGAATGGCGGAAGGAGAGGGCTGGGACCCGTCTAGCTGTGCCGTGCCCTAGACATTATTATCATAGTGAAAATGAATGAATTCGCTGCTCCAGTGGCCGCAAAAGTTTATAAGGACATTTGACACTTCGAAATATATATATATATATATATATATATATCCATGTTATGGACATGATGTGTGTGTGTGTGTGTGTGTGTGTGTGATCGCATTGTATATCCATGTTATGGTCATGCTGTGTGTGTTTGTGTGTGTGTATGTGTGGTGTGTGTGTGTGTGTGTGATCGCATTGTATATCCATGTTATGATAATGGTGTGTGTGTGTGTGTATGTGTGTGTGTGTGTGTGTGTGTGATCGCATTGTATATCCATGTCGTGGTCATGGTGTGTGTGCGCGTGTGTGTGTGTGTGTGTGTGCGTGTGTGTATGTGTGTGTGATCGCGCGCGCGAATAGCGGGAGACGAGAGGGTGGAGGGCGACTCCTGACGAAGATAGGGTCAGAAAGCGTGTGTCACTGTCTTGTGAAGCTGAACGGGATCGATATCCCAGAGCCGTCAGGGTAGAGGTCTGCATGCACGTCATACGACAGGGAGGGAGGGGGAGGGGGATCCAAACATCATTACATCACTGTGTCAGTTTTCCCGTGCAGTGCGTAGCAGCCAGTATTGTTTGTAAAACCTGGAACCTTCCACAAGGACTTGTTGGGAACTTTATACATAACACAGATGGTCGGATTCTGCTGCTGTGGCTTCAGATGTTTTACAGAAGCTCACACGATCTTCCTGTGTGTGTGTTCGTGTGTCCATTATGAATGAATGAATGAATGAATGAGTGACTGGATGAGTGAATGAACGAATGATGAATAATACACTGGCTTGTATTAGAATCAGATAAGTCGATACGAGTTTAAACAAAACCAGAGAAAGTGGCACCGGAGAGAGAGAATTCCAGAATCCAGATCCTGTGGGGGTACTGTGTTATTTACTGACACATTTCAGATTTATCCAGGCGTAAAATTTCAGTTGAGAGGATCTGATACGCCACACCGGTTTCTGTGACAGAGAGAGGATGGAAAAGCTCGCTGACCCTCGCGGAAGGATGTAGCGCTGTGAGGATGACTGGCATCGATTGCTCCGCCAGGGAAGGGGGAGGAGGAGTAGGGGTTGGAGGGAATGGGGAGAGGAGGGACGGTTGGATCATCAGTTCCTTCCCTTTTAATTGTGTCCCTTCCGTCAATTTTCTCCTGAGAGCCCCGCCATTGTTCGTCAAATTATGGCGCCATTACTGGTGATTAGAATTGTGTGGGTTCTTTGTCGTCATCTGCAGTGTGGGGACTCTTTCTATAAAAAATAAAAATAAAATGATGAACAAAGGGGGGGGGGAAAGGAAAAAAAAAATGTGACTCAAATCCGTTTGGGTTGGTTAGAGTTGGATGGTGGTTATGCTGTGTTGCAAAAAACACACACGTGGCTCAAATCTGTTTGGATTGGGTAGAGCTGGGTAGTGGCTGTGCTGTGTAGTATTGTATTGCTGTGTTCTGTTATATACACGCACTGTTTGTTGTGCTGTACTGTATTGTTTCAAAGCCCTCTGTTTCCTGTTGTTGTGGTTTTTTTCCTCCGCGGAACTATGTTCAGTTATGCTGTCATAGATCTCGTCGCATGGAATTCTCTCCCGTTCTGGGAATTGTTTCCATGCTAAGATAAGATAAGATAAGAATAACTTTATTATCTCCAACTGGAGAAATTTGGTCAGGTGCATTATCACAACATAGACAACATGGGGACCATAACTGTAAAAGCCAACAACAGCCCCAACAAATATTACGAAGATACAAATGTAAAAAATATCACATACATCGTTTCATACATACATCCACACACTGCAGGTAATAACTAGTATTCTTAATGTAAAAACAGAAAGAATTAAGAAACATTATTTGAACATAATTATAAACATAGCCTACTATACTGCACATTGATTATAATAGACAGATAAGATAAGAATAAAGATGAATTGCGGAAAACCACAACCAGATAATCAGCACACACCCGCACCGCATCCCCCCCCCCCACCCACCCCACCCCACACACGCAGATAACTTGATCAAACAAGAGTAATAAACATATGTTCTCAAATAAAAGCATTTCACATATTCGCTTTTAAAAACATTGCAATTAATTATTACATCGTAATACTGTCTGGGTTTGTTTTTTTCTCACTTGAAATTCTCTTCCACAACTGATGCCGGGAAGGGGAAGTGTGTGTGTGTTAGAGGGGGGGTGTTAGAGGAGGGAGGGAGGCGACTAGTTTTAGCGTTTTTCAACAACAAGAGGAAAAGTCTGGAGTTCGTTGTCCACTTTGAGCAACGAACGTTTGTGCCTTTTTTTTCCGCATCTAGAATGTGATGCTGTTCATTCCGCTGACTGTTAGCCTCTTATTAAGTCATTTAACCTGAATCAATCATTCTCGGAAGAAGGGGTTGGAGATGGAATCTTAATTACCCAGGCAGAAGAACGACTCTCTCGCCATCCTTACTACGAAGACCAACACACACACACACACACACACACACACACACACACACACACACACACACACACACACACACACACACACACACACGCACGCACACACACAAGACACATTTAAAAAACAAACAAACAAAAACAGCAACAAAAAAAAAACCATCACTGATACAGCAAAACTACATCATCGACCTGGAGCCAGTTGCATCGTTCGGACGGAAGAGCCTAGTATGGTCGTAACCCGCTACTGTGTGTTAGTATGGAACTGACCAATGGCGTAGTTCGGTCAACGTAGGCATTTGGTCACGTGTAACTGTTAAAACGTTAGAACCAAGCAATGCAACTGGCACCAGCTGCAGAGCAAAAGTCAGTGATGTAGGTCTTCAGTGTGGTGCCGGTCCTCAGATACTCCTTCAGACTGTCCTTCCAGTGACTTGCATGTGAAAGCAACTGCGGTTTGTCGAATTGTGACTGTCGTTCATTAAGATCTTCTTCTTCTGCTTTCGTGGGCTGCAACTCCCACGTACACTCGCATGTACACGAGTGGGCTTTCACGTGCATGACCGTTTTTACCCCGCCATGTAGGCAGCCATGCTCCGTTTTCGGGGGTGTGCATGCTGGGTATGTTTTTGTTTCCATAACCCACCGAACGCTGACATGGATTACAGAATCTTTAACGTGCGTATTTGATCTTCTGCATGCGTTTACACACGAAGGGGGTTCAGGCACTAGCAGGTCTGCACATATGTTGACCTGGGAGATCGTAAAAATCTCCACCCTTTACCCGCCAGGCGCCGTCACCGTGATTCGAACCCGGGACCCTCAGATTGAAAGTCCAACGCCTTAACCACTTGGCTATTGCGCCCGTCGTTCATTAAGATCGATTTCTGCCGTCAGTCAGCCTCGAGTTTTCTTCCACTGAACTGAACCCACCTGCAGTGGTGCTCAGAGTGCACGTTATACACCTCGGATACAGAACAGACAGACAGTTCAAACACCGGAAATTTCTGTATCCGGCCTGACTAGTTTCGTGAAAGTAAGGCCTCTTTGATGTTTGTTGTTGCTGTTGTATTGGCTTTGATTTGAGGTTCGGTATAGCTGTATTTGAGGTTCGGTGTAGGTGTATTTGAGGTTCGGTTTTGCTGTATTTGAGTTTCGGTTTGGGTGTATTTGAGGTTCGGTATTTCGGTATGGGTGTATTTGAGGTTCGGTATAGCTGTATTTGAGGCTCGGTATGGCTGTGTTTAAGGCTCGGTATAGCTCTATCTGAAGTTCGGTATAGCTGTATTTGAGGTTCGGTATACCTCTATTTGAGGTTCGGTAGGGCTGTATTTGAGGCTCGGTATAGCTGTATTTGAGGTTCGGTATGGCTGTATTTGAGGCTCGGTATAACTGTATTTGAGGTTCAGTAGGGCTGTATTTGAGGCTCGGTATAGCTGTATTTGAGGTTCAGAAGGGCTGTATTTGAGGCTCGGTATAACTGTATTTCAGGTTCAGTAGGGCTGTATTTGAGGCTCGGTATAGCTGTATTTGAGGTTCGGTAGGGCTGTATTTGAGGCTCGGTATAACTGTATTTGAGGTTCGGTATGGCTGTTTATTTGAGGTTCGGTTAAGCTGTGGATGAGGTTCGGTATAACTGTATATAAGCTTCAGGTATATCTGTGGTTCGGTATAGCTATATCTGTGGTTCGGTATAGCTGAATTTGTGGTTCGGTATCGCTATATCTGTGGCTCGGTAATAGCTGTATCTGAGGCTCGGTATAGCTATATTTGTGGTTCGGTATAGCTGTATTTGAGGTTCGGTATAGCTGTATTTGAGGTTCGGTAGGGCTGTATTTGTGGTTCGGTATAGCTGTATTTGAGGTTCGGTATAGCTGTATTTGAGGTTCGGTAGGGCTGTATTTGTGGTTCGGTATAGCTGTATTTGAAGTTCGGTATAGCTGTATTTGAGGTTCGGTAGGGCTGTATTTGTGGTTCGGTATAGCTGTATTTGAGGTTCGGTATAGCTCTGTCTGAGGTTCGGTATGGCTGTATTTCAGGTTCGGTATGGCTGTATCTGAGGTTCGGTATAGTTCTATTTGAAGTTCGGTAGGGCTGTATTTGAGGCTCGGTATAGCTGTATTTCAGGTTCGGTATAGCTGTATTTGAGGTTCGGTATGGCTGTTTATTTGAGGTTCGGTTAAGCTGTGGATGAGATTCGGTATAACTGTATTTAAGCCAGCTATATCTGTGGTTCGGTATAGCTATATCTGTGGTTCGGTATAGCTGTATTTGAGGTTCGGTATAGCTATATATGTGGTTCGGTATAGCTGTATTTGCGGTTCGGTATAGCTATATCTGTGGTTCGGTATAGCTGTATTTGAGGTTCGGTAGGGCTGTATTTGAGGTTCGGTATAGCTGTATTTGAGGTTCGGTAGGGCTGTATTTGAGTTTCGGTATAGCTGTATCTGACGCATCTGGTCACGAAGAAGCAAGGGAAACAAGGAGAGCCCCCCCCCCCCCCCACCCCCGCACCCCTCAACCCCCCCCCCCCCCCACCCCCACCCACCCCCAC
>NC_134881.1:32966388-32968888 GCF_041734735.1 Babylonia areolata | reverse complement strand
CAATACAACACCCCACCTACCCCACACTTTTTTTTTCTTTGCTGTATTCACGGTGGTTGTTGGATATAGGAAGGTGTGGAAGGAGGTGGTGGTGGTGGTGGTGGAGAGGAGGAGGGGGCAGATATGTGGTGGTGGTGGTGGGGGTGAGGAGGACTGTGGTGGTGGTGGTGTGTGGTGTAGTGTGCGGTGGTGGATGCCAAAGGGAATGTTCAGCGTACTGGAACGGACGATCCCCTTGTGTCTTGAGTGGTGGTGGTGGGTATATGAATATAGATATAATGGATATATATATATATATATATATATGTGTGTGTGTGTGTGTGTAGATATAATGGGTATCTGAATATAGATGTAAATAATCATAAATTGTACATTATTCTTTGTCCTCCTTTTAAGATGTTTTGTCAGCATTTAGTTTTGTCTTGTTTTCGTTTTGTTTCTTTTAACATCTCCCTCTTTTTTGTAAGCTGTGTCTGTTTTCTTTCGTTTGGTTTTGTTGTTGCCGTCGTCGTCATTGTTGTTTCCTTTCCCAAACTAAATGGGAATGTGTCTGAAAGTTTTGTGCTGTTTCGTTTCCGTCTTGTCTTCCCTCTGGGTTTTTTTTGTTTTTTTGTTTTTTTTTTTAACAGGGTTAGGTCTCTTTCTCTTGATATCGTACTGTCCTTTTTTTTTCTTCTGCCCCCCCCCTCTCTCTCTCTCTCTCTCTCTCTCTCTCTCTGTAATTCTTTCTTGTTTTGAATTATGATTTGAAAATGAAATCATTATATCTTTTGGTTGTTGTGGTATAAATCTTTTTTGTGTGGACCAACGCCTGTCACAGAAAACAGCTGCTCTCTCTCGCTCGCCCCATCTCTCTCTCTCGTTCTCTCTCTCTGTTTGTCTGTCTGTCTCTCTCTCTCTCTCTCTCTCTCTCTCTCTCTCTCTCTCTCTTTCTCTCTGTCGATTTATGTGTTGATCTATCCAGCTACCTATCTTTCTATATCATGTGTGTGTGTGTGTGTGTGTGCAGCTAAGAGTGCGATCACAATCAACAGGTGTTTTCGCTTTCCAAGCTTGGATTTGCTTCCGAAGACAAGATGATTTCTGTATCTTTTAGTTTTATACACATTATTTTCAGGACTGGTTTGCCCGTGTTGCATTATTGCATACAAGGTGTCATATATTCATGATCGTTGTGCAACATTTGACATACTGACCCATTTTTCATTTCTAAATTTTTTATATTTTTTTCCGTTTTCATATCTGTTTTTGTTCGTTCTCTTGTACGGTCAATCTTGACGCCGATTGAATTTTTTGACAGGTGGTGATATCGACCAGTTCCGGGTTTCATTTTCCTTTCTTTTCAGGGTTTTTTTTTCTACTTCTTCTTCTTTATTACACAGAAGATGTTGTTTTTAATCACGCAGAATAGTGTCATCGTGTCCACATATCATTGTCTCTTTGGCGAGAGCTTCGGTGTGTCATGACCATTGATGATAATCCATGTTCTTCTTCCTCCTTCCCAACCCTCTCTGTCTCCTGTCTGTCTGTCTGTCTCTCTCTCTCTCTCTCTCATTTCAATTCACAATGCCTTTTGCAATTTTTTTTCTGTCAATACTTTATTTCAAAACTCAGAAACCTAATATCTACAGAACTCATAATTGAAACACGATATACTTGTGCAGAGATAACCAAACTTCTTTTTTTTTCATATGGTTTATATAGATGATTATTCCGTTTATTTTTTATTCTTTTCTTTAGAGGTTGATTTCACACAGATAGAGACAGACAGACAGACAGACTGGTGAGCCAGAGCTCCTTATGAAGGGAGGGTATCCAGCAGAATTCAAAATTCGCATTTTTCACGGAAGTTTTCGTTGCGTTGGTAGCATATACACTTGCCTTTTTTGTGTGCTCTATAAAGAGAGAGAGAGAGAGATTGAGACAAATTCAGTAGCTGCACAGCAGAGCTATCTCAGTTGTGACAACAAGCAAGAATCTTCGTTTTTTCACAATGCAGACATTATAGGCATAATTGTTTTATGTTTTATTTTATTTGGGTGTATTATTTTTCCTTTGTTTTGGGGAGAGGGGGGTTGTTTGTTTTTTGCTTGTTTTTGTTTTTGTTTTTTTTTGGGGGGGTTTTCTGGGGGGTGGGGGGGGGGGGGCGGAGGGGTTGTGTGTGTGTGTGTTTACAATAGTGAGGTGATAACGTTTTTCTGAAACGAATTATTAGTACACGTGCACTCTTAAACTTCAATTTCCGGTGCACGTGCACTTTTAAACGTGCAGGAACGGCGCGAGCTTTCACTTAAAACTACCGTTTGATCATAACGGAAGGAATCGATTAAACCTGAGAGGAGATGAAATAATTTTATAGGCGAGAATGTGGGGTGGGAGTGTGTGTGTGTGTGCGCGCGCGCGCGCGTGTGTGTGTGAGTGTCTGCGCGTCCGTGTGTGTGTGGCAGAGTGCGCATGTATGTGTGTGGGAAGGGGGGGGGGTAGGAGAGAGACAGAGAGT
>NC_134881.1:32958888-32961388 GCF_041734735.1 Babylonia areolata | reverse complement strand
TCCAGCGAGAGCGGTCAAAGGCATCAGTTTCCCAGGAAGCGATGTCTATGTCACAGGCTTTGAGGTTTGTCTTCAAGGTGTCCTTGAAGGGCTTGCAGGGTCTTCCAGGTTCGCGGTGGCCTTCCTTCAGCTGGCCATACAAGAGCATCTTCGGGATCCTGCTGTCTGTCATGCGGACAACGTGTCCTGTCCAGCGTAGCTGGCACTGGAACAGCAGGCTTTCAATGCTGGGCAGGCCGCTCCTCTCTAGGACCTGGAGGTTGGAAACCCTGTCTTGCCACTTTATGCCTAGGATCTTTCGTAGGCATCTCTGGTGAAACTGCTCCAGTTGTTGAATGTGACGGCGATACGTCGTCCATGTTTCACAGCAGTACAACAAGGTGGTCAGCACAACAGCTCTGTGGGTCTTGATTTTGGTGCTGAGCCTGATGCCTTTGTTGTTCCACAGCCTGCTATTGAGTCTGCCAAAGGCGGAGCTGGCCTTGGCGATGCGCAATCCGAACGGTATACATATACATACAACAAGATAAACATGGTCAGAAATGAAATCTCTGGGAGGATCGTTCCTCATCCGAACGAAAGCACGGAAAGAGAACTGAGAGAGAAAGAAAAGAATAAGAAAGAGAAGAAAGACAAGCACTGAAGAAAACATCGCAGTGAGCAGCGAAGGGTAGAGTTTGGAGGGGGAGGGGGGTGTGGGGTAGGTGGGGGGCGGAGGAGGGGGGCGGGTGCTGCAATAGCGATACTGTTGTTGGGCGGCCGGCCAGTCTATGGATGGGATCTGTCTGCATACATCCGTGATGAATCCAGAGCTTCTGCACCAACCACCACCACCTCTCTCTCTCTCTCTCTCTCTCTCTCTCTCTCTCTCTCTCTCTCTCTCTCTCGCTCTGTGTGTATGTGTGTGTGTCTCTCTGTCTGTCTGTCTGTCATTCCCCCTCTCTTTCTCTCTCTCTCATTCCTCTCTCTCTCCTTTTCTCAAGTACCTCTCTTTCTCTCTGTCTCTCTCTCTCTCTATCTCTCTTTCTTTGTTTCTCATGTACTTCTCTCTGTCTCTGTCTGTCTGTCTGTCTCTCTAAACTAATGTACTTCTGTCTGTCTGTCTGTCTCTCTCTCTTTCTCTCTCTCTCTCTCTCTCTCTCTCTCTCTGTCTCTCCCAGACCCTTCTAGACGCAATCAGATCTCTATCTCGCTGTATGTATGTATGTATGTTTGTGTATCTACTACCCCCCCCCCCCCCACACACACACACACACACCAATCCCTACCCTACCCCCCCACCATCTCCCCCCTCCCTCCCCCCCACACACACACCCAACTTCCCATTCAGCAGTGGCCAAGCTCTGTACATTCATTCCAAGACGATCCTGGAACCAGCGACAGGAGGACGTCAACATGAAGGAGGGGGGATGAGGTTGGTGGGGCTGGATAAAAAAAAAATTGGTTGGAAAGGGGATGTAGGAGGGGGGGGGTGGAGATAGAGATGGAGAAGAAGAAAAAAAACTGGTGGGAAAGGGGGGGGGTTGGAGTGGGAGGAGGGGGGGGCTGTTGACATTTATCCCAGGATGAAGGCAACGAAGGGCAGAGACAACGAAAGGTATCTTCTCCTCCTCCTCCTTCTTCTTCTTCTCCTCCTTCTCCTCCTTCTTCTCCTCCTTTTCCTTCTACTTCTCCTCCTTCTCCTCCTCCTTCTTCTTCTTCTCCTCCTTCTTCTTCTCCTCCTTCTTCTTCTTCTCCTCCTTCTTCTCCTCCTTTTCCTTCTACTTCTCCTCCTCCTCCTCCTCCTCCTCCTCCTCCTCCTCCTCCTCCTCTTCTTCTTCTTCTTCTTCTTCTTCTTCTTCTTCTTCTTCTTCTTCTTCTTCTTCTTCTTCTTCTTCTTCTTCTTCTTCTTCTTCTTCTTCTTCTTCTTCTTCTTCTTCTTCTTCTTCTTCTTCTTCTTCTTCTTCTTCTTCTTCTTCTTCTTCTTCTTCTTCCTTCGTTCGTTCGTTCGTTCGTTCGTTCGTCGTTGGCTGCGATTCCCACGTTCACTCGCATGTACACGAGTTGGGCTTTTTACGTCTATGACCATTTTTTTTACCCCGCCATGTAGGCAGCCATACTCCGAGAGAAAGGGATCCAGGAATCCCATGCTCCAGACCTGGATGGAGGCCAGGAGGAGGGCGCTTTATCAGGGGGATCAGGGAGGGGTGAGAGGAAGGGTGGTGGTGGTGGTGGTGGTGGTGGTGGTAGTTCTTCTGAGTGGCTCACTCTGGAAACAAACACAAAATGACGGAAAAGAACAATCGTCTTGAGAGGAAACGAGATAAGAAAGAAAACAAAATAGTTCTTATATTTTCAGAATGCGCAATAGTGCTCATGAAATGAGGAGTGGAGTGATGGCCTAGAGGAAACGCGTCCGCCAAGGAAGCGGGAGAATCTGAGCGCGCTGGTTCGAATCACGGCACAGTCGCCAGTATTTTCTCCCCTCCACTAGACCTTGAGTGGTGGTCTGGACGCTAGT
>NC_134881.1:32923888-32953888 GCF_041734735.1 Babylonia areolata | reverse complement strand
CTTTACAGTACAACTGATTGACTGATACAAACACGCGCGCGCGCGCACACACACACACACACACACACACACACACACACACACACACACACACACACATATATATATATATATAATATATGTGTGATATTTCTCTCTCTCTCTCTCTCTCTCTCTCTCTATATATATATATATATATATATATATATATATATATGTATGTGTGTGTGTGTGTGTGTGTGTACTCGTACGTGCATTGTACACGCAAACACATGCAGACACTCACGTACATACTCAAAAAACAACAACACTTGCATGTACACACACACACACACACACACACACACACACACACACACACACACACACACACACACACACACATCCTGTATTTCTTAGACTCCTGCCGGCAGTACACCCATTCCTGTTGCCAGTCATCGTATTCATGCAGATGCTAATCATTCTTCCAGAAACACAATCGTTCCATTCCCTGATGGTAATTCTTCTGTTCGAGATGCTAATCGTTTTGTTCTTCATGCTAATACTTCTCTTGCTTATGCTAATTCTTTTCTGGTCCTGGTTCTTGTTCTTTCTTTTTTTTTCTTTGGCACGCTGTTCCTTCATGTGAATATATATGTATGTATATATTAGTAGAATATATATATATATTAGTATTTGTATTCCTTTTTAGGCAAATGACACACTTTACATTCAGCATAGGTCTGCAGTCATGAGAGAAGCAATATGTACCAGATTCCTCTGTACACATCACAAAGGCGATAGAGGCGGGGCTCCACCAAGTACACGTCACGTCCTCCAAACAATTTCCCCGATTCGCATGGACAATACAATACGACATTGTGTAAACATAAGGTGCCTTTGCTATTCCAATCATTCGATCTCTCTCTCTTTTTTTTCTTTTTCCAGGCACCCATTCTTCTGTTTCTGGTCGGCTAATATTATTATTCTTATTTATCCCTGATACTTGGCTTTGTCTTCTTGTCTCCCCCTAATGCAGGAATTTGTTTGTTAACATTTTTTGTTCATCCTTCAAAACTGAATATACTAGTTTTTGATGTTTTTTTGTTCCCGCTGCTTATTCTTCTGCATCCATGTCTGTTCTTTTTTTCTTTTTCTTTTTTCTTTTTTTTTTTTGGGGGGGGGGGGGGGGGGTTGTTGTTGGCTTGTTGTTGTTTTTGTGTTTTTTTTTTTTTTGTTTTGTTTTTTTTTTTTGGGGGGGGGGGGTTCTATTCTTAGTGCAAAGTTTTGTTTTCTTTTCTTAGAGCAAAATGTTTCTGCATTCATCACATGGAAACTTGTGCTCTTAACTATGATTCTACCGCTGTAATGTTCCACTGTTATGTAATACCAATATTGATTTGTTTATATACCTGATGTTTTGTTGCGTTCTGCTGTAGTCGGGGCGATGTGGTTCGTGTGTGTGTGTGTGTGTGTGGATAGAGAGACAGAGAGAGAGAGAGAGAGAATGGGGGCGGGAGGACTCGGAACATTTGTTTATTCAATAAAGGCCGTGATCCCTCGTGAAAGGGATTCAAAGAACACACATTCCAATACAATAAAAGTAACTTTTCAGGACAGCGTAAACGACAACAAAACTAACTGTTGACTTAGCAATGCAATAAGCTGTTGGTTTGAATGTTTTATACAAGTAAACAGCGAGCTGATTTACAATAGTTTCATTTATTGATGACAAAAGCAAGGAAACTTGAAACGGGTATGGGCGTCTACAATATGATATTCTTTACGGATTTAACTGATGCATAATGCAATTCAGAGCTCAGCAACGTAACACAAAGTGAAGCTTATTTTCTTCAGCACATCTGCACAAGGGACAAGTAAGATCGTTATCGTTCGATTGATTCTAACGATAGAGAGATGAGAGAGGGGGAGACAGAGACAGGGAGAGAGAAACAGAGACAGAGAGAGAGGGAGCTGCTGGTGATAATGCCCCCCTTCCTGGTGTTAATTCCTCTCTTCCTGACGCTAATGTTTGCCTTCCTGCTTGCCAAATCTTGTCTTCCCGGTGCTAATTCATCTCTTTCTGGCTATTGCTTCCTGATACAATTTCCTCTGTCGCCGACGCTTGTTCTTTGATTCCTTTTGTGCTAATCTGCATGTTTTTACGTTCCTGGTGCTAATTTGTTTCTGTTCAAGATGCTAGTTCTTTTAGCCCTGTTGCCTGTCCTTCTGCTTCTTGAGCTGATGCAAATTCGCCCGTTTCCTCGTATCACACTGGCGCGTGCTCACGTCCACACGCACACACGCACACACACACACATTAGCACTAACATAAGTACTAACACCCACACACACATTAGCACTAACGTAAGCACTAACACATAAACACACACGCCCGCATGCATACACGCACGCACATTTGAACTCATGCTCACATGCATGCTCTTTCACAAGCGCGCGTGCACACACACAGACACACGCACTCCCTTCCTCCACCACTCCATCTCTCTCTCCCCCCTCTCTCTCTCTCTCTCTCTCTCTCTCTGTCTCTCTCACGCACGCACACACACACACACACACACACACACACACACACACACACACACACACACGCATACACTGAGACAACGCCACCCTGAAACAATATTCATCAGCACTTGTTATGCATTTTCCCTGTTCAAATATGACTTTGAATGATCTGTATCAGGAATACCTTTCTCTATCACTGATAGTACCCGACCATCTTTGATTGAACAGATCGATAAGTCTTTGCTTGAAAATAATAAGGAATTATTTTACTTCACAGAGAGAGAGAGATGCATGAAACTGATTGGCCGCTATTTGTGCTTCTCTCTCTCTCTCTCTCTCTCTCTCTCTCTCTCTCTGTTTCTATCTCTCTCTGTCTCTCTCCCTCCCTCCCTCCCTCCCTCCCTCCTTCCTCCTCTCTCTCTCCCTCCCTCCCTCCCCCTCTCTCTCCCTCTCTCCCTCCCTCCCTCCCCACTCTCTCTCCCTCACTCCCTTCTCTCTCTGTCTCTGTCTCTCTCTGTCTGTCTCTCTCTCTCTCTCTCTCTCTCTAGTCAAGCCAGTGACCTTTCAGCTCAGCAGCGTGTTCACACACACACACACACACACACACACACACACACACACACACACACACACACACACAATTTCCCCCTCCCTCGCCACTTTTGAACAGACTCCATTCCGAATCTGCGGGTCTGGAGAAAGAAAGGGAGTCACCCCCCTTTAGGCGAGGAGGAGAAGGAGGATGGACCCCCTTGCCTGCGACCACACCAACCCTCCCCCCCACCCCCACCCCCACCCCCTCCCACGCATTCCTTCAGGAGAGAGAGAGAGAAGAGGAGTGAGAGACAGAGGTATAGACAGATTGAGAGGGAGGAAAGAGATATGTCGAACTGCCGAACTGGATGGATAGAGGATTGAAGAGGCAGTGGAGAGAAGGAGTGGGGCACAGTGAGAGAAAGACACAGAGAAAGACAGTGAAGTGGTGGTGGGGGGGTGAAGGGGAGGAGGGAAGAAAGAGAGAGGGGAGGTGAAGGGGAGGAGGGGAGAAAGAGAAAGGGGAGGAGAAAAGGGAATGGAGAAAGAGAGAGGAGACAGAAAGAGGGAGAGAGAGAGAGAAACAAACGCGACTGTCAAAACTGGAGGAGGATGAAGCCTGGAAGAAGCGAAAAGGGGGTGGGGGGAGAGACAGAGGCTGGCAAAGCGAGACAAGGGGAGACAGAGACTGGCAAAGAGAGACAAGGGGAGACAGAGACTGCAAAGAAGACAGGGGACAAGGAGGGAGAAATGGCAAAGCAGAGACAAGTGCGGGAACAAGACTGCAAGAGAAAGACAAGGGAAAAGAGAGACAGTGGAAGGCGGAGACAAGGGAGAAGGATGACAAAGAGAACAAGGAAGCGAAAAACAGGAGCAAGAGAGACAAGGGAGACAAGACTGGCAAGAGACAAGGGGAGACACAGATGCAAGAAGACAGGGGAGACAGATGGAAAGGGGAGAGCGCAAGGGAGACAAGACTGAAAGAGAGAAAGGAGACAGCAAGGAGACAGGAGACGAACAAGAAACAAGGGGAGAAGAGACTGACAAAGGGCGGGAGACAATGACTGGCAGAGAGAGACAAGGGAACAAGACTGACAAAGAGAGACAAGAGGAGAAGAGACTGACAAAGAGAGACAAGGGGAGACAGAGACGACAAAGAGAGACAAGGGAGACAATGACTGAATGGCAAGGGGAGACAGAGACAGACACATGGAAACAAGGGGAGACAGAGACTGGCAAAGAGAGACAAGGGGAGACAGAGACTGACAAAGAGAGACAAGGGGAGACAGAGACTGGCAAAGGGAAACAAGGGGAGACAGAGACAGACACATAGAAACAAGGGGAGACAGAGACTGGCAAAGAGAGACAAGGGGAGACAGAGACAGACAAGGGGAGACAGAGACTGACAAAGAGAGACAAGGGGAGACAGAGACTGACAAAGAGAGACAAGGGGAGACAATGACTGACAAAGAGAAACAAGGGGAGACAGAGACAGACAAAGAGAGACAAGGGGAGATAGAGACTGACAAAGAGAGACAAGAGGAGACAGAGACTGACAAAGAGAGACAAGGGGAGACAGATACAGACAGAGACAAGGGGAGACAGAGACTGGCAAAGAGAGACAAGGGGAGACAGAGACTGTCAAAGAGAGACAAGGGGAGACAGAGACTGACAAAGAGAAACAAGGGGAGATAGAGACAGACACATAGAAACAAGGGGAGACAGAGACAGACAAAGAGAGACAAGGGGAGACAGAGACTGACAAATAGAAACAAGGGGAGATAGAGACTGACAAAGAGAGACAAGGGAAGACAGAGACAGACAAAGAGAGACAAGGGGAGACAGAGACAGACACATAGAAACAAGGGGAGATAGAGACTGACAAAGAGAGACAAGGGGAGACAGAGACTGACAAAGAGAAACAAGGGGAGACAGAGACTGACACATAGAAACAAGGGGAGACAGAGACTGACAAAGAGAGACAAGGGAAGACAGAGACTGACACATAGAAACAAGGGGAGACAGAGACTGACAAAGAGAAACAAGGGGAGACAGAGACAGACAAAGAGAGACAAGGGGAGACAGAGACAGACAAAGAGAGACAAGGGGAGACAGAGACAGACAAAGATAGACAAGGGGAGACAGATACAGACAAAGAGAGACAAGGGGAGACAGAGGCTGACAAAGAGAGACAAGGGGAGACAGAGACTGACAAAGCGAAACAAGGGGAGACAGAGACTGACAAGGGGAGACAGAGACTGACAAAGAGAGACAAGGGGAGACAGATACAGACAAAGAGAGACAATTGCCAAAGTTGGAGAGGATGGATGATGCACTGGAAATGGGTGATGGTTTGAAGAGGCTGAAAAGGAAGAGGGGTGGGAGGAGAAGGAGGTGATGGGAACAAGAGTGGAGGAGAGGGGGGGGAGAGAGTGCGGTGTGTATTCCAGAGAGAAAAAAAAATCGATCGCTGCAACAGGCTAGGGGGGGGGAAGGGGGAGGAGAGGGTGTATGTTGCTTCAAACCCATGTAAAAGGGCCGGATGACAAAGGGAAGGGGGTGTAGTGGGGTGGGGGGGGTGGACGTTCTGGTATCGATTTAAGCTAAGGGGAGGCAGCCCGCCCTTTGCTTGTCCTCTGAGTGAGAGAGATAGAGAGAGAGGGTGTGGGGAGGTGGCGGGGGGCAGAGGGGAGGGCATAGACAGAGAAAGAGTTTCAGTTTCAGTTTCTCAAGGAGGCGTCACTGCGTTCGAACAAATCCATGTAGGATATACCACATCTGCTACCAGATGCCTGACCTGCAGCCTAACCTAACGCACTTAGTCAGGCCTTGAGTGCATGCATATATATTATATCTGCGTACCTATCAGTGTGGATTTCTTCAACTAAGTTTTGCCAGACGACAACACTCTTGTTGCCATGGGTTCTTTTTCAGTGCGCCAAGTGCATATTGCACACGGGACCTAGGTTGTCTCATCCGAATGACTAGACGCTCAGTTTGATTTTTTTTTTCAGTCAAACTTACGAGAAAGGGCGAGAGCTGGAATCGAACCCAGGTCCTCACGGACTCTCTGTATTGGCGTCTTAACCATTCTGTCAGCTTCCTCCTTTAAGCGAGCAAGAAGGAGAAGATCAAATATGCACGTTAAATAAAGTTAAATAACCCGTAATCCATGTCAGCGTTCGGTGGATTATGGAAACAAAAACATACCCAGCATGCACACCCCTGAAAACGGAGTATGGCTGCCTACATGGCGGGGTAAAAGAAAAAAAAACAAAAAAAACCGGTCATACACGTAAAATGTTACATGTCTGTCTGAGTGTGTGTGTGTGTGTGTGTGCGTGCCTGAAATCTGACTGAATGACACAAGAAACGAATGATGAGCGCCCAGTGGCAGCCTGTTGTGCAAATGACCCCGTGTTTGTAAAGCGCTTAGAGTTTGGTGTCCGACCGAGGATAGGCACTATATAAGTATCCCTATCAATCAATCATTCAGTCACTCTATCAATACACGAGCGTGAGAGAAACGGAGAAGCGGTGACTGAGAGAAAGACATGATGAGCAGAAAACCAGGAGAGATGTAGAGATGTGGATGCCGATAAATTGTTCAGTCACATGATAATAGTGTGTGGATTTTTTTTTATTTTCAGTACCTTTCCTCGACTGACGCATTACCACTTAGTGTTGTTGTTAGTGGTGTTGGTTGACGTTGCGAATGTTCATTTCCAGCTGAATGTACACAGCAGGTCGATCAGGTTCGGTAGTCATTCAAAAATGCAGGCAGATCGAAAATCACAGAGAGAGACGGACAGAGAGAGAGAGAGAGAGAGAGGGAGGGAGGGAGGGAGAGAGAGAGTACGCGACGAAAATCGTGGCATGAAGTCAGTTCCACTTAATCAAAGCTTAAATTAATCAATTAATTAAAGGTCGACCCTTTTTGTCGACGGAAGATGTATGGTGGTGGGATACCGTGAGCTGACTGAGCACATCCCTGTCTTTGACTACATGTAAACAGGTGCCCGAAGAATTGCCACCTTGCGTTGGGGGCGAGAGGGAAGGGGGTGGAGGGAGAGGGTGGGTGGATGGGTCGGGGAGGCTTGTGTGTCTCAGAGACCTCCAGAGCTATACCGGCGGGAGCTTATGTTCCTGGTAGGGGCCACCCAAGCCGGACAGGTCGAAGGGTGGATGCTGGACGAAGCCAGATCCACAAGTCCTCCAGGTTGATTTTGGACACAGGGCCAACAACCCGGCTCCATGTAAAAAATGGAAAGAAAAGTTTTGTTAACGGAAACAGCAACAGAAGAAACCAAGACGACCGTGTGTGACGGGCCTTAAACTCATTCTTCGTTGTTTGCCCTACATGCCAGGGCAGTAAGAAGTCAGAACTGAGCATGGTGCAGAGTTTTACGACCGTCAAGTGCTATTCAGAAGTGCGTTACCTATTTAGCTGGTATGTCCTTTTCGATTGAAAGGGCGGGGTGGTGATGGCAGTCCTGTGTACCCTTCAACAGTCTCTGATGAAGGTAACTTTAAAATAAAAAAAAGTATGAAAAAAGGCTTCTGTCTGTCTGTCTGACTGCCTTGATGAATGAGATTAGGTTTAAGAAACTAACTTTCTATCCTTCAAGATCACACAGAAAAGTGCTAGGCCCTCGGAGATTGCTAACTGGTTTTATACATCGAGAAAGTTTCCTCTGGGGGAGTTCGTTGATCTGTTGCTTTAGCTTGGAGGTGGGGAGTTGAGGGGGTTAAGCGGCTATATAGGAGCGAAAGTTAAAGAACTTCTTTGCTCTCTGTCTGTCTGTTTGTCTGTCTGTTTCTCTATGTCTGTCTCTTTCTTTCTCAGTCTATCTGTCTGTTTCTGTTTCTGTCTCTTGTCTGTCTCTCTCTTTCTATCTATCTGTCTCTCTCTCTCTCTCTCTCTCTCTCTCTCTCTCTCTCTCTCTCTCTCTCTCTCCGTCTGTCTGTCTGTCTGTCTTTCTGTTTCTTTACAGTTTGCTTTTTGTGTTGATGTTGTTGTTGTTGTTTTTTTTGTTTTTTGTTTTGTTTTTTTAACATTCAGTTTTTATGATTATTTCTATTCAGCGGTATTGTCTACAGGCGCCGAGACGCTTATTTCATGTCAGACAGTTCTATAGTTAGTTCTTTATTGTCATGTTTCTCTTGGTCTATCTCTGTCTCATTTATTTCTATTCTGTCTCACTATTTCTCTGTTTCTCTCTCTCTCTCTCTCTCTCTCTCTCTCTCTCTCTCTCTCTCTCCGTCTCTTCCCCCCCCCCTCTCTCTCTCTCATTCTGTCTGTCTCTGGCTGTATTGACATTGTAAATGCATTTTCCAATTTGATGTTCCTATCTCCGATAAACATAAAACATAAATTCTGAAAGTGGTTAATTCTGAATCTGTTAACTGAGCTCCGCCTAAATTGTCGCCGGCGACAATTCAGCGGAGGCGACAATTCAGCGGTAAACACAGGCAAGGAAGCTCGCTCTTTCGCCTCAGATGTTGAGTTGATGGATGCGACGAACGTAAAATTAATGGGAAAGACAAACATAAATGCATCTCCTCTCAGAAATGACAGTCATCAGTGTCGATCTTCTGTTTTCTTGAAGACGATAGATGGCGTGCAGAATGGAGACAAGAGGATGCTCATCCCTACTGTCAACCCCTACTCTTTACACAGAGAGAGACAGAGAGGGAGGGAGGGAGAGGGCAGGGAAAGGTACAAAGATAGAGAGAGACAGACGGACGAGATGGGAAAGATGGGGACAGAGACAGAATGGGGGAGGGGAGGAAACCAAATGCAGATCTGCACCTGATGTGAACGCGTGCACACATGCGTGTTTTGTTAGAGAGTGGGTGAGTGTATGTGTGTTTGAGTGTGTTTGTGTGTGTGTTCGTTAGTTCGTTCTTTAGTTTAACGTCTTTTCACTGTAAGTGATATTTGACGAGGGTAGGAAAAAAATTGAGGGGGGGGGGGGGGAGAAATTACTGTGTACGCATGTGAGTAAGTGAAAGTGTGTTTGCGCGTGTGTGTGTGTGCGTGTTTGCGCGCGCGCGCGTGTGTGTGTGTGTGTGTTGTAACTAAAAAGGAAGGGAGAAGAGAAGAAAAAAAGAATGCACCTAAATTTATCATTCGTTAAAAGTAATAGCGAATGCGTTTGAGTATCTCAGGAATTTACAAAGATGAAAATAAAAGATGATACGAAACAGTTGAAAATGACCGCGTGGGAGGACATTTGCTGCCAGTTG
Organism: Babylonia areolata; assembly: GCF_041734735.1. Classification (NCBI taxonomy): domain Eukaryota; kingdom Metazoa; phylum Mollusca; class Gastropoda; order Neogastropoda; family Buccinidae; genus Babylonia; species Babylonia areolata. The sequence continues at coordinate 32,944,618 of NC_134881.1, read as the reverse complement.
CCGTTTGTCATTTGTCCGATTGTGTGTGTGATTGTAGAATGTTTTAATGTTGATATTTTATCCCAGTTATTCTTTTCGCAACTGATTTTTTTTCTTAATGTTCTGCATAATTATGTGCATATCTTTTAATCATTGTTAATGTCCTTTTTTTATGTTGTTTTGAACCTGACTTTGCAGCTGTTTGCACTTTTATGTCAATTTTCATTTCTCCCAATCAGGAGGAAATGCCTGTCTGAATGTGCATGCATAACATTTTGCATTGAAATTTCATCTATTCATGTCTTGGCTTCTCTTTCCAGGCACCGCGGAATGTCTTATTTCTGGTCTTGATATGCTGGTGGTGTTTGCTAACACAGTTTTCTTATTTGTTTCTTTTTCTCTCTCTCCAGCCAAAAAGGAGGCTTTTTCAATGGGTTGTTTAAAAGGTATTGAGCCTTGCGTAGACGTGGATGTTTGCCTTGTCACTGGGTAGACTGGAACCCTGTCTTCTTCTTCTTCTTCTGCCCTCCCTGTCTGTGGTTGTGGTGTACTTGGTGTCATACATGTGCTGCCAAACCCCCTTGCTTTTTTTGTTTTACTTTTTGAAGGAGAAAAAAAATGAAATGTTAGTGTGGAAGGGAAAGGTTAGTGGTGCCCGAACTCTAGTTTGCGTTTGATTGGTCGAAGTTTTCATTACGTCCCTCACAAAATATGAAGGGAGAGGATATTCAGAAATCAGATCATGGTACGGGTGATTTCATTACTTTCATGCTTTCAGTGCTGGACACTCACGGTAATAAGAAGTAAAATCATATTACGAAAATATTGGGGGGTGGGGGGGTTCTTATTCGGTGTTAACATTTTCAGTAGAATAACTATTGGACACACAAGAAAGTCATAAATCATAATACAAGTGTGTTTTCTTGAAATTGTTATTCACCGTTACACCTTCAGAAAGGCAACCATTAAACACACAAGAGTTACAAGAAAATCACAAATCGTCAAGGATGCTTTTATTACCACATCACTGTTTTGTCTTCAGTGCAAACAGCTGTAGGACACGCATAGTTTCTGTTCATCCATCTTCATATCGCCCGTCATATTCTCAAGAATCCCCCCCGGCCCCCCCTCCTTCCCCTTCGCATCTCCTCCTCCCATCCCCTCGTACTGTAGCTTCTTTACTTCTCCCTGACAATTCTCCCGTTTTCCTCAGACCTGTCTCCTCTGCCCTCATACCCGCCCCTTCTTAATGTGCCTTCTTCCACATTCCTGTCACAGTCATTGTTGTAGTAAACTTGCAGTCGCTGATTCACCCAGTAAGCCTGCGTCCTGTTTCGTCGTTGTTGTTGTATGAAATAGTTCACAATTTCACACTGTTTAGAGTAGTCCATGCTTCATAGGCCACCCCTTTTCAGTTGATCTTTTGTTACGATGGATATAGAAGACAGAAGGGTTGGTGTGTGTAATACAAGGCGTGTTGACACGGGTGTGTTGGTGAGGGTTTCCCTTCAGGAAACTTTTTTTGTGTATGTTTTGAATAAATGTTATTGACAGCCATTAACGAATGGTACTTAATTAATTAGCATGCAACAGGTGTTGAGCGCAAAAAGAGATTTATTAGAAGGTGCACTATGGTCCCCTATGTCTTTCTCTGTTTTGGTGTTCTCTGTCACTGCCTCTCTTTGTGTTCAGTGTATGTTTATCTTTTTGTAGCGAAGGAGGGGGTGGGTAAAGGTTAGTTATTTCCATAGCAAGTATTTTAATTATTACTATTATTGCTGCTGTAAAAGCATCCTTAAAAAATAATCGCCTGTGATTAGCCAACTTTGTATACAAGATATGTGTGTGTGTGTGTGTGTGTAATCACAATGTGAACTGTTTATTTGGATCCTGTTGGTACTGCAATCACTGCAGTTTAAAACATGTGCATGAAGGTAAAATTCCATCCTTACTGCGAATTTGACAAATGATATATGTATAAGATATAATATGGCTTGCTGCTGTTGTCTTGTCTTCTTTAGGTATTGTTTCATTTTTGTGATTCTTGTTGTTCATATCCTCGTGTGCTGGACTGATGAATGAAATACATCAGTAATCTTTAATGTTAGTCTGTGTTGGTCAGCGTTTGCTTCAGATTGATGAAAGTGTATATTAGAATTGTTTTGATGTTGTGTTTGGAGCTTTCTGTACCCGTTTATATCCAAAACAGTCATCAAGCTGCTGAAACATTTCTTCCTCAGCCTAGGCATTCTTTTCTTAAATTCAGGGGTAAGGAATCGATTTAAAACAGAAAGAGAGGGGGGAGGAATTCTGTTTACTGTCATGTCACACATATCGGTGATTGAAGACATTTTGTTAAAGTAGTTATGAATACATTTGAGTATTATCGGTTAGAAGGGGTGGGAGATGTGAATGAATGGAGGGTTGGGGGGAAATGGGCAAATGAGGGTGAAATTTGAAAAGAGAGAGAGAGAGAGAAAATGCTTTTGTATGGTCTTAACAACTCTGTGTATGCTTGTCGTCTATTTATTCGCTCAAGTAATGTGTACTTGTGGTACAGTACCTGCATTGAGATGGTCCTTTCGACTGGTTGGGTTAATGAACTCTATTGTTGTTGTGGTCGTTGTTGCTGCTGTTGTTACTGGTGGTGTACTGGTGTCATATTGAACTGTTATCACCATCATTGTCATTGTTATCAGTAGTATTATTATTATCATCGTTACATTGTTACAACTGCTATATTATAATTTTGTATCGTATTATCATGTGATGAGTTGGTCTTGTTTTCAGCATGATCATAAGGATCGTATTCTAAGTATAGACTTGTATGTTTTATTTTTGTACCCTGGGACTCTAAACGATGTCCACATGTCCTTAATTGTCTGAGCCGCTGACTGCTTTTGTCGACATGAGAAGATTATGGTAGATTTTATGTCAGCTGTGGTCAGCAATAGTCAGTAGTATGTCTGCCTTTTGCCCTCATTTTATCAGATTAAATTATAATGGCAAAGTCATTTTTTATTCACAAACGCTTGTTGGTTTTAAAAAAGATGGTTTCAGCAACAGGTCACGTCAACTTTTTTTTCCATCTTTATTAAAGACAGGGACCATGGCTTAGCATTGATATCTTTTCAAATAGAAAGAAGGAACTGAACGCTATGTTTGAAGAAAACTTCTTGTTTCATGTCATGTTTATAAAAGGTGATTTTTGTGGTTGTTGTTTTTCAGATTGTTACTGACAGTATTTCACAGTCCATATTTGATGTTTGAGGGAGAACTTTGTAAAGATATACATATAAATTATACAAACGATAAATTATGAGACAGGCAGCTGGATAGATGATGGACAGACGGCATGTATGCAGACAAAAGACAAAAAAAAATTGGACAGTCGGATAAGTAAATAGAGACACAAACATTAACAAAACTTTGCGACATCTGATCACAAGACTTATCGAAAACTGACATTATAAATCAGGTCAAGACAAAGGTACGGACAGAGAGAGAGGGGGAAGCGGGATTTTTAGAGCAACTAGCGAAATGAAATATCAATCAATCGGGCGACCAAGTGTCCATCTGCAAGACAATCACAAAATGAGCCGCCTCAAATCTCATTTCAACCATTTCTTCATGATATCCCGCAGATCGATCTTATTGAACTCCAAAACGAAAAGCGATAGAATCAAGTCCACACAAAAATAGATTCTTATCACTGTAAGAACCATAGATGTCTAGCAATTTCCCTGATATTTTTTTATGCCAGAGATACAAGGATGCCATATTTGACGTTTCCCGATAATTTTTTTCAAATATAACATGCCAACCAGCACCAGCCGACACTGAATCTGACCAGTGACCTATTTCTGGACACTTCAGGCGTCGGAATAAAAGCATCAAGAAGGGGCAATTATCAGCAGTTTCAGACCAGTTGTCCACTAGATGGGTGACTGTTTGCTTTCTCTCTGAACGGGCCTGTGAGTTAGGACTGCAGGGAACGGAGATGTACATCGGGAATAACTTCCAGACACCGTCTTCGGTGCGAGCATCCTCCTCATTAAATCGCCATCCATCTTCTCCGTTGCAGTAGGCATAAAAAACAATAACAAACTAGCAATGGAGACAGCTACTTTGATCAAAAGACACAGATCCTTCCCACCGTTTGCTTACATTCTGAATGCACAGAATCAAAGCTATCTCATTTCCTTCCCATCCAATCCCTTCAGCAGAGTTTGTCCACTGTTACACCCAAGTTTCCCTTTCCGACTTGCAGGGTGGGGAGAGGGGAGGGTCAGAGCCGCTGGTACGTGTCTTCCCCTCATTACGACAACTGGCTTCTAAATGGACCTGGCGAGTCCAGGCCTCTGTGGACTCTTGGAGATCTCCAGAAATCGAATTAGAAACTTAGTGGTCAGGCTCGGAGCTGGAGAAAGCTGGTAAAAAGCACACGAGAAAGTGCTTAACAGTGGCCACTGCGATGATGTGTCATTGGAGGAGGGGTCAACACGGAAATGTTCACCCGTATAAATACTATCTGAAGGTTTCTATGTCATAGTTCGTTTTCTGTTGACGTTTAAAAGTAAGTGGATGGAAATGCAGTTATATCATTTTACAGGGTTGAAGAATGCATGCCTTGACAAAAATAGCTGTTGCAAAGTTCAGGTCCTGTCCATTGTAGCCCTGCACTCTATCCAGACCTTTTAACATAAAGCTGTGATTTCTAATGCACTTACTTGTTTACATTAAATCATAAGCTGCGAAACACTTATCAGTTCAACACTGTTTAAAGCAACTTTCACATTTCTAGGAGGAACATGCAAAGACAAACACAAATAATATTTATTGCAGTGAATTTTGAATAAGGAACATGGCGTTTCGTGTTTTAGACCGTTTTGGTTGTTTGTTTCTCGTATTTGTACTGGCAGGACACAATTGTTTTTATCTGTTTTCCCCCAAGCGTTCGTCAAACCCATCTTTCCCTCTAGCCACGTACAGGTGGACACTGGATCCATCTGAGCAATGAGCTATTTCTGACCACTTCTGGCGTGGTAGGGAAAGCATCGAAAAGGGACGCTTGGTCAACAGGTTCAGACCATATATCCACCAGTAGAGTGACGTGTTCCCACCTTCTCTCTGAAAGTACCTGTGTGTTAGTACTGCAGGAAGACGTAGGTGCACAACAGGAGTGACACCTTCGTATCGTCTCAGTTGCAGGCATCCTCATCATCAAATAGCTTTTGATCTGCTCCTGTGTTACTTGCATGTAAAAAAAATTTTTTTTTTTAAACTAGCTCTGCAGACAACTTCTCCGATCAAAAGACAAACAGCCTTCTCGCCAGTTGCTCCCTTCCTTCTGAATGCAGAGATTCAAAGCCATCTCATTTCCTCCCCAACTAGTTTCTTGAGCAGAGTTTGTCCACCTTTACACCAAGTTTCCCTTTCCAGCTAGCCGGGGGTCAATATCACTGGTTCGTGTCTGTCCCTCATTACGGCAGCTGGTTTCTAAATGGAAGTGGGGAGCCCTACCCTCTGTGGGTACGTGGGGATCTTGGAAATCGAATTAGGAATGATGTGGCAGGACTGAGAGCTGGGGAAGCCTGGCAATAAATGGGACTCGGTTACGCGCGTAAATTAAAAACGTGGAGTGATCTGTTATCAGACGGATAGATGGAAACGGGAACCCCACTCGTCAAATACTGTCTGTAGTCGTCACCTTTTCCATGACGTTTATACGAAGTAGGTGGTACTGCAATCATTGAATCACTGTTTCCATTGCCGTTTTTGTGGGCTTGATGTGGGAGTAGGCAGAGGGTAAATGTTATGTTCTGATGATCAGGACTGATGAATACAAGCCTGGCCGTGACGACCTGTCGAGAATTTCAGTTCATATCGTTTATACCCCGGCTCGTCATCCCAGATCTGTTGACATCATTCTATCTGCTGGAAAGTTTGTTTTTTAAACTTTGATACTGTTTAAAGCAACTTCTTCAAGAACTGCAACAAGTTACTGTTGGAGGAGGAGTAACAAATGGAAAACACTCATTTCACTGTAAAACAATGTATAGCCTTTTTGTACAAAAACTAAACGACGCATGTTACCATTTTTCACATCATTTCCCAAGGGTTCTTTAAAAAAAAACCCATTCAAGTCAACCATCGCAGGTGGACACAGACCCACTGGTGTCGGAAGAAGACCCTAAAAAGGAACGTTCATACGGTTTATCCACCAGAAGTGTGACGTGTGTCCACCTTCTCTCTGTCTGTTTAGGACTGCAATGAGAGAAGATGCACATCAGGAGTGTCGCCCAGAAAATTGCCGTCCTAGTTGCAAGCATCCTCATCATCAAATTGTCATCAGTCTTCTCCCATGCAGTTGGGAGAGAAAAAAACCTAGCAAATGTGTACAGCAGCTCCGGTCAAAAGACAAACAGCCTTCTCGCCAGTTGCACCTTTCCTTCTGAATGCACAGAATCAAAGCCATCTCATTTCCTCCCCGACCAGTCCCTTCAGAAGAGTCTGTCCAGTCCAACACCAAGTTTCCCTTTCCGACTGGCTGGGGGTCAATACCGCTGGTTCGTGTCTATCCCTCATTACGGCAGCTGGCTTCTAAATGGAAGTGGGGAGCCCTACCCTCTGTGGGTATTTCGGGGACTTAAGAATCGAATTAGGAATTATGTGGCTGGGATGAGAGCTGGGGAAGCATGGTAATAAGTTGGACGCTGGGGCATGCGTGAATAAGCAGATTGGAAAGGTTCACAGAGCGTGAAGACGGAAAAGTTAACCATGTCTACCCTTTCAGACATCATCGATGTACATTTTGTTGTTGCTGTTCTGGTTTGATTATTTGTTTGTTTGTTGTTTTAATTGGCGTTTATAAGACGTAGCTGGTAATATGAACCTAGAATATTCTTTTTATCTATTCTGTGTTAAATATCACATGTATTCTGTCAGTACTGGTGAATGTAAAGAATAGCTGCAGTTGTTTCCAATTTCAGATCATGCTGCTTACAGCCCAGCACGCAGTTTCAGATCCATTGCCATTAATGGGAAAGCTGTAAAAAGCTTAACACTTAATCACTGTAAAAAGCAACTTGTCAGAAACAGAAAAATTCAAGTCATTTTCAGAAATGTATAAGTTAATGAATACTGAAGTCCCAGAAAAAATGGGTAAGGGGTTGGAGGCGTTGGGGAGAGGAGGGGGGGCGACACAGGGAAGGAAATCACCAGACAGTTTACTGGAAAAGCCAGATGGGTTTGAACGCGAGTCGGGTGTTGGAGCCGTGTAAAGTAAGGTAACGGCTTAGAGGGTGATAAAAAGTCCATTTGATAAGTAAAATCCCACGTTCCTTGCAGCAGACTCTTTGTCAGACAAAGAAATCCCCCTCCATCTGTGTGTGTGTGTGTGTGAACATCTCTCCTCGCTCCCCACAGTCTGTCCGAACCATTTCCAACGTCAACACTGGCCAGCCGTACCCAAAAGAAATTACGTGACAACCATCACGTGACACAGACCAACCAATCACTTCTCACATTACTCACCACTCCCAAGGGGTGGGGAGGACAATGGCACTCTGCGGACTATGGTGTACGGTGATTGCCAAAGAGCTGTGAACACACACAATGATCAGGAGGAAAAAAAAAACCAGCGAAAACACACGGAATTGTTCGTCGTCACACGAACAGAAAATAGAACACTTTGGAAATTATGACGCACCATAAACACAAATATGAAACTTACGCTAATCATGTATGCTTGATGGACATAAAATATAAGACTTTAAAATATGTATTATTGTACCATAAACACACATACGGCACATACGCTTAGCATGGTTATTTGTATTTGTGTGGAAAGTATCATCCTTCCCAGAAGAGAAAATACTCGAAAGCTGTCTGTATTCCGAAGAGGCCTGGTGTTAATGGCCTGAAAATTGTGTTGTGTGCGTGTATGAATACAATTCTGGACAATTTTGTGTCGTGGCGAATGTTTCTCCCTCCAATTCATGTGTGCTATGTTTGGATGCTGCAGAATGAATATATGCTACTTATGTCTCTGCTTTTGCTGATTTTTAACCTGTATGTTGTCGTTGTGCCAAACTGTGTGATAATTATGAAAAACTGGAAGGCAAAGAATATCTCCTTTTTTTCATCTGAACTGAAAATCAAACCTGCATAATCAACATTTCTGTGGAACTTTTAGGACGTTGATATCCAATGCAAAAAAGCTATGTTTGTAACTGGAGTATAATATATTGTTAACTGGAGTATATATTTCAGTGTACCTTTTCATTATTCACCTTTTTGTAAAAGTGTACATGCATATTGATATTATGCCATTAAGCTTATGTTCTTCTGTGAGAATGTTTCTGTATTCCTTGTGACCCCCGGTACACTTGGTAATAAAGACATATTCTATTTTATCCTATTCTAAACGTATTCATTATATATATATATATATATATATATATATATATATATATATATATATATATATATATCATAGTTAAAGCATATAATTGCTAGTGTGCCATAATCCCCTTAGTCCTTTTTCTACACGAATATCCAAAAATGTAGATACACGTGTGTTGCCATTGTTACCATTATTGCCTTTGTCTTTTTGTGTTGTAATGAAAGAATATATCGTCGTTAAATACCTGTTGTCAATGAACAGAATAATCGTGCGTAAAGCTTGAATGCCTGTTTTCCTCTCTGAGTCGTTCTTTACTGTGTATGCTCTGTTTCCCGACCAAATAGATAAGTCAAGCACTTGACTTTTCTGCAGCACATCGTGGTCCCAATATTTTGTAAAATCATGCTTTAATTGCGGTCTCGCATTCCGTTTATTCATATTGATTACTCATTTATCGCTGTTGATACTTCCACCGCGTAGACCTATGCGACACAGCGTTTTTTACAAATCGACCAAGGTGAACAGAACACACACCGTAAAGGTTCACATGTCAATTGTATCCTGGTACAATTTTATTAAAAATTTTCTCAAAACTCCCTTTTTTTCCTCCTTATTTTTCTTTTTGTGGTGCAGGTCCATGTACATGACATTATATAATGTGTTTTAGGTTTGCATACTGCATCTTTTATGTAATTTAGTGCTCTTATGTTGCTATTTTGAACGGTACTGTTATTTAGCACATTATTTAAAACGTATAATCAGTGTTTTTGTTTATTGCAAGTCAGAAGGCAGACGTGTATGGCGAGAATTAATTGTCTGTTGTCGTAACGTTTGTGTGTGTTACAGTTTTGTGTGTATGCAACAGATAGGAATTGTAAATGGAAGCAAAAGGTATTTGTTGGAGAACTAGCACGTAACAATTTCTTAAGGTGCAAAAGTACCAATTGTTTCTTTAAATTCACACGATCGCAACGTCATTTGTCCATCGATTGTAAGTTCTGTTTGTCCATTAAATGCTGATGTAATGCTAATGTAAACCAAATGAATCAATCGAGGTATTGTTGTTTGTGTCAGCCTTTGGGTTTCCTGATGTTTTGTAGATGGGGGTTTCATTAACGTTTTTTGTCAAGCTTTTTTCGTTTTTTAGTATTGGAAAAGGGCAACTTTTTTCGCTGTGTACGTTCACTGCCTTTGATGTTGGCAAACGCCGCCGCAAGACACACATACACAGACAGACACACACCACATCACGAAGCACACCCACCACACACAGTTACAATTTCACCATACTACATTAAAGACGTGAAAACCACTTATCTTATTTATTCCCCCTTACTTTCCTCATCTAAAGCATGCTCGCTTTTTTTACGTGAGTGCTAGAAATTAATGTTCACAGACATTTATTAACTTCACCGCTTTTCGTTTTATAGGGTTTGTACAATACAATGCATCTTTTTCATCCGTTTTTAAATTAAGTGCTCTTTATATGCTTTTATGAACGAGTAACAGATATTTTGGTACATATTTCAAGACAACGAAAACATGTATTTTGTTTAATTAAGCAAGCTCAGAAGGCAGAAAGTTTATAGGCAGAGAAAATTAATTATGTCCTGTAACGATTTTTCGATGTGTTTATTTCAGTTCTACACTGCTCGGTAACCTTTGAAAGACAGGTTTTACTGTGTTGTAGAGAAGGAAATGTAAAGGAAGCAAATATAATTAAATGTTGGACAACAGTCAGGCACGGTAACATTTTCTTAAGAGCAAAAGTTACCGAACGTGTTTGCTGTTAAATGTCACACGATCGCAAACGTCATTATAACATCTCCATTGTAACTTTTTTTTCCATCATACATACTGTGTAGTAATGCCTTCAATGAAACGATGAACACAATGGGATTATTGTTGTTTTGTTTGTATGTTTGCTTGTTTCTGATACCTTGTTTTGTGATGGGGGGTTTTTTCATTGAATTTCGCCCTTTTTTTTAAAGCTTTTCTTATTTGTTTAGCATTGGAAAGGGCAACTTTTTTCCCATGTAGACGTTGATCTGCCTTTGATGTATGGCAAACAAGACTCAAGTACGCGCACAGACACACATTTACTAAGACAGACACACACGCACATTTCACGAATGCACGTGCGCGCACGCGAGCACACTGTCACACATATCACCATACCACCTCCACAACCACACCCCAACCCGAACGTCGTCCGACCCCTGAACCCCTTTTCATATCACCTTCCCCCTTACCTTCCCCCTCCTCCATCCTGCCCAACGCTCCTGCCTCCACCCTCACACACACACACACAAACACACACACACACACACACACACACACACACACACACACATTCACTCACATAAACACACATACACACACATTCTCTCTCTCTCTCTCTCTCTCTCTCTCTCTCTCTCTCTCTCTCTCTCTCTCTCTCTCTCTCTCTCACACACACACACACACACACACACCACCACCACCACCAACAACAACAACAACAACAACAACAACAACAACAAACTCAACTCTCTGCTACACACCCACACACATCCTCACCCCCACGTCCCCAGCCCATCCCCCCTCCCCTTTCCCCATCACCTCAAACCAGTGACCCCCAAAATGGTGGATGTTGTTGTTGCTGCCCCATGTAGATTCGAACGCCCGGAGCGGAAGATGGTGGCTGAGCACGTGCAGCCTACGCCCGGCTCCCAGACGGCGCTGAACCAACAGCTGGGCATCCGGGACAACCCCAACGCCGGGCGGGACTACCAGGCCATGGGCATCACCAGGGTGAGTCTCTGGGGCCTCTGTTGTTCTTTGGCTTTCGAAACCTCGTTTTCTTTTTTGTGGGGTTTTTGTTTGTTTGTTTTTTGTTGTTGTTTTTTTGTTGTTGTTGTTTGTTGTTGGGTTTTGTTTTTTGTTGTTTTTTTGTGTTTTTGTTGTTGTTGTTGGTTTTTCGAAGGGTGAGTCTGGCACCTCTGTTGTTCTTTATCTTTCGAAACACCCTTCTTTCCTTTGGGTTAATCTCTGGGCCTCTGTTGTTGTTTGTCTTTTGAAACCTCGTTCTTTATTTTCAGAAGTGAATCATTTGGGCCTCTGTTGTTCTTTGTCTTTCGAAACTTGGTTCTGGTTTTTTTCAGAGGATAGTCTCTGGGGCCTCTGTTGTTCTTAGTTTTTCGAAACATCCTTCTTTCCTCTGGGTTAGTCTGTGGGGCCTCTGTCCTTTGTCTTTCGAAACTTGGTTCTGTTTTTCTCAGAGGAGAGTCTCTGGGGCCGTTTTTGTTCTTTGTTTTTCGAAACGTCCTTCTTTCCTCTGGGTTAGTCTGTGGGGCCTATGTTGTTCTTTGTCTTTTGAAACCTCGTTCTTCCTTTCCCAGGGTGAGCCTATGGGACTTCTATCTTTCTTTGCCCTTCCTTCGTTCTTTATTCGAGGTGAGTCCTTTGCCTTTCGCTCTTCTGCTCTATATTTCTCTCTTAAGTTAAAGATGAGTCTTTGTAGGGGGTCGAGGGGGCGGGGTGGGTGGGAGGGGCGGACTATCAGGCCAGAGGCATCACCACCGCCACGGTGGGTCTATGGGGCCTCTGTGGTTATTTTTCTTTCGCTCTTTCTCTGTTTCTTCCTTTCTTTCTTTCTTTATCTTTTCACGTCTGTTCACGGACGTCTTTTAACCCCTTGACTGCTGATCCTAGGTGAAATGATATCAGTGTGACTTCAGTTCGAAGTGCAGTAACTATTTGCTTGTGTATTTATCGATGGTGTAATTTATTTTATTGGACAAAATAAAAGTAATGCGATCCCAAGAGGAAGGGCTCCAAAATAAGCATGGCGACTGACACCCTTCCCGACCTGTAGAAATTCTGTTTTATCTCATTGAGGCGACAGCCCCCTCCCTAACTGAAGAGCATGCCTGCTGATCAGCAGCAGGTAAGGGGTTAAGACAGAACATGGAATCCTTTAGCGTTTTTGCATTCTGAATATGGGTGGTCGTTCTTTTTTTTTTCTTCTTTTTTTTTTTTACTTTGTTTCTTTCATTCTTTTGTCTTTCTTTCTTCCTTCGTTTCTTTCCTTCTTCCTGCTTTTCTTTCTTAATTTTCTGTCAAAAACTTTAGCGCTGGTCGAGGCTATAAAACTATGGGCATCTTTTGAGTCTTCGGGGCCTCTTTTTTTTCTTTCTTTTTTAATTTTTTTGTTTTGTAAGGAGGGTAGGGGGGGGGGCTGTGTGTATGTGTTATGTGTCTTTCTGTTTGTTTTCCTTTCTTCCTTTCTTTCTACAACCTTATCGCTGGCTGAGACAGTCAGTTCCCGGGCATCAACAGGGTGAGTTCTCTCTCTCTCTCTCTCTCTCTCTCTCACACACACACACACACACACACACACACACACACACACACACACACACACACCGTTTTGAACTTCTCAGTGTTGTTCTGGAACCAGCATAAGTGATATGTACTCTGACGTGTGTCATCACAAAAAGCTCGCTCTCTCTCTCTCTCTCTCTCTCTCTCTTTCTCTCTCTCTCTCTCCTGCTATCCTTGCTTGACAGTTATCGTTTCTTCCAGCTTTCTTTCTTTTTTTTTCTTTCTTTTCTTCGTTCCTTGCTTCATGGTTTGTAGTTTTTTCCCCCTCCCTCTCTCTTGCTTTCTTTTTGCATTTGTGTCTGTCTGTTGGTGATCCTATATGTGAAAGTCTTTTCACGAACGTGTTGGGTTTTTTTAAAGACAAATCGTAGAATTGTTGGCATCGCAGCCATCTGAGCTGGAGGGTGAAAGAAGTTCTTTACAGTTTTCAGTCCCTGCTTCATACGCTTAAGGAAAGGATCCTTGCACGTGCCACGTGTGTGTGTGTGTGTGTGTGTGTGTGTCTGTCTGTCTGTCTGTCTGTCTGTGTATTATGATCAAAGAGAGGCAGGGATCACCATCGATAACATCGGCTTTTCATCACTCACTCATATGGATTGTGTTGGATTAGATCGAACGATATGCGATATTTTGATAGCGGGGAAGGAAGGTCTACTGATAAGGAAATACTAATAAAAATGAGAAGAAGAAGAAAAAACACGACATACACGTAAAAACTGGCTTTTTGTTTGAAAGATTGAACTTGGGGACCTTGCAACCCACGAACGTATATGGGTTGTTTTCTTTTATCGCATCACATCACATATGTTGTATGGCTGTCCTGTGAAAACAGCTATCTGTAGTGTTATTCTTTGGACCTGCAGGCTAGATTTTTCTGTGCCTACAGAAACTAGGGTACTGATAAGCCGTGGTCGATATTCGCCTTTCAAAACTCTTCTCGGAGCAGACTGTTTGTCTTGTTCTGTCTGCCGTACAGTGTGGCTGTTCTGAGGGTGTGTAGGTTGAGGGAAGGGGGACAAGGGGGGCGGGGGGGTGTAATATGTAGGGTAGGTTTGTGAGAGTGTAGGGTATAGGGGGAACTAAGTCGGATTGGGATGTCCGATGTTATCAGAGTGAGACAGGAGGGGGTGCCACGCTGTTGTGTGTATGTGTGTGTGTGTGTGTGTGGAGATGGTCTTTGACCCAACAGGCTGATGCCGTTCCCAATGCTGGTATTATTCATGGACATAGGCCATATCACAATCCCCCATCTGTCGTCGGCAGAGACTGTGTGTGTGTGTCTGTCTGTCTGTCTCTGTCTGTCTTGCCATACACATCGCCAAAGATGTAAAGTCCATCGCAGGAAGAGATTTAGTGTGTCCTTTGTGTATATCTGCTAGAGTAGATGAAGTGCATATTGTATTCTAAAACGCAGTGCCAGCTGATTTTTTGGCAAAATGTATTGCTTTAAAATGTTACCCAACGACCCTTACTTTTTTTTTTAGGCTTGTCTTGCTTTTGACATCAAAGAATGAAATTTTGGTTCGAAATCTTGTTTTGTATTTGTACAAGACCTTCAAAAACAGGGTAATTTGTTATGAAATGTCAGCGTGTTGAAATGTACGTGTTTGTGTGCGGTTGGTATGTACTTGGTGCATGATGTGATGTTTATTATAAATTGTCTCCTTCAGATAGGATTTTGGATATTGATCTTATGTTGAATAAATCATCTCTGTCTCTCTCTCTCTCTCTCTCTCTCTCTCTCTCTCTCTCTCTCTCTCTCTCTCTCTCCTTCTCTTTCTCTTGCTCGCTCGCTCGTGCTTGTAGATCGGCTGAACAAGGGTAACTACTTTCCAGACAAGGGCCTGAACTCTTGTAATGGCTTCTGACTTGAGGCAGTCGGGCATAGATATCTATAGTACACGGGCTTCAAGTAATATTCCCAACTTCTGCTGCTGCTGCTACTGATGCTACCACTGCAGCTTCTGCTGCTGCTGTTGCCGGTCTTGCTATCGTCACCACTGTTACTGTTACCATCAATCTACCAGCTGTGTTAGTGGTGCTGCTGTTCCGATTCACCAAAGTAGTGGCATTATTACCACCAGCACAGCTATCTCCCCCACCATCAACTACCACAACCACCACCACCAACACTACGACCTCTACTAGTAGACCACATCTACACCGGATATCACACCACTCTTCGGTTACCAGTAGCGACATCAGCGATGGCTGAAAACCAGTATAATAGTGTTTGTCGAACAAACAGACAACATTGTTTAAACAAACCAGCCAGTCTCGGGGATTGGTGATATTTTCCTGAAAGTGTGTTTAACTCGACACACATCGAAACTTACTTAAATGTATCAGCAAATATGTCTTTGGTCGTATCGATGTCATTGTTTTTGGATTTGGTTTTAAGCGTGGGTACGGAAAACGATAGTTTTTGCGGTTTCTGACTAAACCAATGCTCTGTATTGTGCAGGAGGCGCCAGTTTTCAGGTTTTTATTCAGTTACTGTACTGCGTTGTACAGATAGCGCGAGTTTTCAGTTTATGAAACAATCACTGCACTGTATTGTACGGGAGTTGCTGATTTCCAGGTTTTAGTCGTTGTACTTTATTGTACAAAGTTGCCAGCGCCAGGCGTCATATTTCCTAGCTCAGTCAGTCACTGTATTTCACTGTAACAAAGCGCCAGTTTTCATATTTTCTAAATCGAGTCACTGTATTTCGTTTGTGTGAATATTGCCAAACTTTCACATTTTCTAACTCAGTCGTTTACTGCGTTGTACGAAGAGTGTTTATCACTCGGATACTGTACTGCATTTTGACTGTCACACCACACAATCTCCCACCCAAGTACCTTTTGTCGACTCGTTTTTGGTGTTTTTGTTTTTTTTTGTTCTTGGGTTTGTTTGTTTTTAGGAGGGGGGGGGGGGGGGCAGATATCTGGACATATATAACGTGTGTATCTGCTCTTTTTTATTTTATTACTTTAATTCTACTGGAACTTGGTTTTGCAACTGTATGTGTGCAAAGAAATAGGTGGGGGGGGGGGGGGTCGAAATTCCTTGTACAAGCACAGCACTGCACTACACTGTACCGTGAGTTCGTTCCACACTCCGTGTCAGAAACCCCGTGACGTCATTGTGAGGAACCTATTTTTCCAACACCACCGCCACCCTTAACCCCTTGCCCCCCCCCCCCCCCCCCCCCCCCCCACCCCCACCACCACCCCCAACTCTCCATCCTCCACCCCACTACACCCACCCACCTCCCCATCTTGGCGAGACGCGACGTTGCACAAACATGCCAGCCCAGACGACAGCTGATTTATAAATGCTGTATACATAGGAGGGCACTATCCGAATAGAGTCCGCCACCACCACCCCTTCACCCGATTTGCTGCTGCTGATACATCGCTTGCCAAAATGGACAAACCAAGATTAAGAGATTCTGGCGATTGTCCCTCCTCCTCCTCCTCCTCCTCCTCCTCCTCCTCCTAGCCCCGCCCCCTCCCCCAGCTCTCCCCCCCCACCCCCACACACGCCCACTTACCGCACAACACGCCTCCCCAGTATATTGATTACCTTTCTTTTTTTACCCCTGATATATATATATATATATATATATATATATATATGACATGTCAGAAAATACCGTAACCGTTGCCAACCACGTGAAAGAAATCAGTGAATCCGTCGCTGCGTTTTACTCCGAATTCAGCAGTTTCGCGACTTGGCGATTTACATGCCAGGGTGTCAGCATGAGGTTACAGAGTCAATCAGGGTGTGGAAGGGTACGTTGGGGGTTCCACCCTGTTTGTCTGTGTGTTTGTCAGTATCTCCGTGTGTCTGTCTGTCTGCATATGTGGCTTGTGTATGTATGTATGTGTGTGTGTGTGTGTGTCTGTGTATGTGCGTAGGTGGGTAGCTAGCGAAAAACATGCTCATGGGTACACCATCTTCCCTTATAATAAGAGGGTTTTTACTTGTATATGTTTTCCTACTGTTAAGGTAGCCATACTCCATTTTCCGAGGGGAGTATGGGGGGGTGGCGTTGCTCGTGTTTCCACTACCCACTGAGCACTAACATGGATTATGGGATCTTTAAAGTGCGTATTTGATGTTCTGCATGTGTATACATACGAAGGGGAGATCAGAAACATCACCTCCCCTTCACCCACCAGATGGAGCCGAGATTCGCTTCCGGGACCCAAGAATTGAATATCCGGCACCCAGACCGCTCGGATATCACGCCCATCAGTGTACAGTAAAAAGAAATGACAATTAAAAAAAAAAAAAAGCTAAAACTTAGCATGCAGACTGTGGAATGCAAATAATTCTGTCGCAGAGAGAAAAAGGTCGAACTAAAAACTTCACATACGGACAGAGAAAGGCAGAGATCTCAAAGTTAAATAAAAGAAGAAGAAGAAGAAAAAGAAGGGTGAAAAAAAAGACTATCAAACTACTTTGAACAAGTATCGATGTCACTCGGAGATGTTTTCCCACTGTTGAATGAATATTCACGAGACTAGAACTGGTCACAGACCTCAGTATCGCTTCTCAAGCGTGAACTTAACACGTTTCTTTCAACTCGTATGGGCGTCAGACGTACAGTGCTACGTGTGGGTTCTTTGTGGGGGGCTGGGAGGTGGGGGGATTCGCGTTAAAAAAAAAAAAAAAAGCGAACCAGTCAATATTCATGAGACTCTGCAGTAGGCATCGGTATCTTCTGTCAGTCAAGCATGTCAAGTGTGAACTTATCTTGCGACCTTGGAGTGAAACTCTTGTCTTCAGTGATCACACCGAAAGGGGAAAACACGCCCAGGAGATGAGCATCTCGTTTCTTTGTTGTTTGGGTTTTTTTCTTTCTTTGGTTTTTGGTTGGTTGGTTGTTTTTTCTTCTTTTTTTGTTTTTGTTTTTTTTTTGTTGGGTTTGTTTTTTGGGGTTTTTTTTGTTTTTGTTTTTGTTTTTTTTGGGGGGGGTTGGTTGTTGTTGTTTGTTTGTTGTTGTTTTTGTTTGTTTGTTGTTGTTGTTGTTGTTGTTGTTGTGGGGGGGGGTTGTTGTTGTTTTTTTGTTCGTTTTGAAACTTGTCAGTGTTGTTCTGGAACCAGCATAAGTGATATGTACTCTGACGTGTGCCATCACAAAAAGATTCTCTCTCTCTCTCTCTCTCTCTCTCTCTCTCTCTCTCTCTCTCACTCCTGAAGGAGGTACAGAGAGCAGGTTCCAGATGGTTAGACGGGTACCTAGGGTGCTGCTGGTAAAACAAGTACTCGTTGGAAAACCATGGCTTATGGTCTTGCTTCTGATGTTTGGTGTGTCCCTAACATAACCATCGTCCTTAACAAACAGAACGTCTTTTGACCTGACCAGAAGAGCGACTGTGTCAGTAAAGGATAGTTCCTTGTATTGCTTTCAACACGGAGAACTGTGTCTTTACCATTTGGCATGCTTCAACACTTTCGCTGACTTTGCCCAGAAGAGATTCCCTTGTCTTTCGAGACTCCAAAACAGCTGGTGGCCATGGTGGAGCTCCACCAAAAATTGAGCCTTGCTTCTTTGGGTCTGAATGTGGATGTTGGAGCTCTCCGCCATATTCTTATTGTTTTGTTTTGTGCCTGCATAACTCGGCTGTGAGTTGACTCTCCGGGGAGCGCAACGCAAGCCATGGTCTTCTCTTGCCCGTCTGGAGGCATTGAGGTTCTGGACGCGTCATTGTCATGCAACTCACCGGAGAGATATCCCTGTCAAAAGTTTGTACAAAAATCCACTTTAATCTGTAAACACATTCACGCACGCAGGCAGAGAACAAACGCCTCCCTCACCCCCTCACCCACCCACCCCCAAACCTCACGCCCCCCTCTCCGCTCCTCGACTTCATAATATGACAACACGCTCTCCAGGGAGAGAGCGTCCTAGATTTCGTGCAAGAAACCTGTTGTGGTACAGAATAGTTCTTCAGTGCAGCACGGCACAAACACAAATGGAAACCTCGGCAGTGGCGTCACAATATGAAACACACGCCAGTGCAGTGCACCAGTCAATACTTTCCAGTCTTCCCAGTTAGGCCAGAAAAGCTGGTTCCCTCGTTTTAAAGACAAGACCCCTTTCCAATTCTTCGACCATCCGCCATAGTGTCAGACGTACACCACACCACCCGGCCGTGCAGACAGACGTTATTGACAGAATCTTCTCCACGACTTAGAGAAGAGCTCGGCTCTTTCCGGTATGCTACAAGACAGCGTTTTAGGGAGAACAACAATGTTCCTTCGTAGTGGAAGCAGCCATGGGGGTCGACTCCCGTCGTTTCGTTTTGCTGCTGGAAAGAAAAAGAAAGTTCGGGGATGCAACAAGAGCGATACTGGCGAGTCGACCGTGAGTATTGGTAGACAGTTGGGAGACTAAAGTGTTAACACTTTGATTGAATAGGCTGTCAACCAGGGGAGTCGTTGGGGTGTCTGCGCGGCTACAGAAGTGGTGATCGGTCCGGTCGACTTGGGGGTGTGTGGGGGGCTGTAGTGCTCGTGTTGCGCGGCGTGTATGTTGTCTTTAAACAAAGTCGGCGGTGATGCCCGGTTTGCTTTTAGTCACTGCCCATGTATTGAAGAGGTAAAAGGAATAAGACTCCTCGGAACTGTGACTGGTGGCGGGGGGTTATCGGAAGTTCTGACAGCAGTCATGTTATTGCTGGTGGGCATACAGCTAACACTGCTGTTACAGGCAGTAGCGGTGTGGTCGGGGAAGAGGGGAAAGACGGAGAGGGAAAGTAGGGGTATGGAGGTGGGGAGCTCATTTTGGAGAAGAAGGGGGGAGGGGGCGTTGGAAGGGCGTTATCGATGTGAGCAGTGACATTATGGGCCCAAAAACTCACCTTATATCACAGATTGATATAAGTTTACAGCTGGGCCAACAGCAAAGTGAGAGCTGTATGATCAATGGTTTCTCCATTGCAAAGGGAAATCATTTACAGCTTAGTCTTTTGAGAAGGACTACGACTCTCAAACTAGGAGGCAAGATTGCACTTAGTGCTGCAGCCTTGGGGGCTCGTTGGCCTTTGGGAACCATCCCATTGCTGACTGTCCTAAAATCCTCTTGGTCGAGAGAGTGGGGATGTAACTTGGGCAAGACATTTTCCACTATGATCAAATTCTAGCCTCAAATAGTCGGGACAGCAGTTGCCTCCTCCGCTGTTCTGATGGTCATTGTCGGACACGACTGATTATCATATATTGTGACATTAGCATTCGTGGGCACCAACGCAATGACACTAATGACAAACCAGTGGTCAGAGATAGATGGAACGAAACGAAACGAACTTTATTTCAAGAGGATAGGAGAATAAGTTGGGTTAGTTGGGGGGTGGGGGGTGTTGTTTGGTTGTTGTTGTTGGGTTTTTTGTTGTTGTTTTTGTTTTGTTTGTTTTTTGTTGTTTTTTTTTGTTTGTTTTTTATCCAGACCTGAACACGCTGCAAAAATCACAGAAAATACATACAAAATAAACACATGCACAGGAAATATTCAAGAAGTGAGAAAAAAAAGAAAGAAGAAACTCGGGATTTTCCTGACAGACAGAAATACAGGCACAGGAAGAGAGATGGGAGGAGGTAGAGACAGACAGAGATGCGAGAAGAAACAGAAAAATAGCTTCATAAACACTGAATCCTCATCACGACATCTTTTGATTCAGTGGAGTCAAAACTCGCAGATGATCATTTTATGCGAGTGTCGAAAATCATTAAAAGTGAAGATGTTCACAAGTGTAGACGGGCCATTACCATGGAATGCAAATGAAAGGGGGAAAAGGTGTCTGCTTGTTTCATGATGATCAGAATGAGTCACTGAGGTTGACTGGTTAATCCACAGGTCTTTTTTATCTGTGGTTATCGAAACAATTTATCGTTGGCTGCACCCGAAAGTGTAGAAACAGTCTATGATATTGAATAAACGGATGAAAAATGAGTTTCCTTGCAAGAGAGAGAAAGAAGCAGACAG
>NC_134881.1:32913888-32918888 GCF_041734735.1 Babylonia areolata | reverse complement strand
AATCGTTATGAAACATACCGTTCCTTTAAATCATTGTTGTAGCCAGAAAAAAAATATTTATTTGATCTTACCATTTCCAAATTCAGATCGTCTTTCATTAGATTCAGATTTGGAGTAAACGAACTTAAAGTTAATGAGCGTTAGAAGGATAGCCTGAAAAGCTGTACCTTTTGTGGAGGGTACGAAGACAAAATTCATGTCCTGGCAATTTGTCCACAATATGATATTCTGAGAAAGCAATACTTATCTAAGCATATACAAAATTTAAGGATTCCCATATTACCCCACGTACTTCAAAATGTCAACAGCATTGTGTCAAGAGATGTAGCAATGTTTATTTTTTATGCGTTAAAACGGAGAGCAGAAAGCGCTCAGTTTTAGATGAAAGATATGTTTATAAATTACCTTTACTTATTTAGTTTTGTTATGTTATAAATGTATCCTTTCTAACATTTTGTTGTTCATCCAACTCCAGGTTTTGGTTTTCACATGTGTGTGTGTGTGCAACACGTGCATTTATATGTATACAGGTCGGTGAACTTACGTTAAAACAGTTCAGAGTTCTGAGTTCTCTCTCTCTCGCTGTCTCTCATCTCTCCCTCTCCCATCTCTCACACTCTCTCAACCCTCTCTCTTTCCCAGTCTCTCCACTCTCTCTCTCTCTCTTTCCAACCAGACCCACCCCTTCACTTTCTTTCCAAGTCTCCCCATCTCTCTCTCCCTCCCCCCCCTCTCTCTCTCTATCTCTCTCTCTCCCTCCCTCTCTTTCTCTGTCTGCCTGTCTCTCTCTCTCTCTTTCTCTCTCTGTCTGCCTCTCTCTCTTTCCAACCAGACCCCCTCCCCTCACTTTCTTTCCAAGTCTCCCCATCTCTCTCTCTTTCCAAGTCTCCCCATCTCTCTCTCTTTCCAAGTCTCCCCATCTCTCTCTCTCCCTCTCCCTCCCTCTCTCCATTTCTCTCTCTTCCCCCCTCTCTCTCTCTCTCTCTCTCTTTCTTCTTTCTCTCTCTCCTTCTCTCTCCCTCCCTCTCTTTCTCTCCCTCTCTCTCTCCCTCTCTATCCTCTCTCCCCCCCCTCTCTCTCTTCCTCTCTTTCTCCTTCCTCTCTTTCTCTCTCCCTCTCTCTCTGTCTCTCTCTCTCTCTCCTATGTGTCTCTGTGTCTCCATCCATCTCCCCCTCTCTCCCTCTCTCTCTCTCTCTCTCTCTCTCTCTCTGTCTCTCTCAAACAGCTGGCATGACATCATTCCAGTCTCCTGTTTCCTTTCCACCCGTTCACCCGAGGCAACTCGATACGGGTGGATGAGGGCAAGAAGTACGAAGAGCAATACGAACGAATACGGGTGGGTGCTATGAATGTGGGGAATAACCTTTTAAAGGGAAGGAGGGGTGGGGGGGGAGAAGAGAGATGGAAAAAAAGAAAAAAAACAAGGAGAGGTTGTCGTTTTTTCACTACTAAATATGTCAGTCCGCGTGTCACGACTGTGATGTAAGTAGAGCCGAGAGCTGTCACTGACGTAATGAACAAACCAAACAGTAACGAAATATGCTGCTTTTTTTTTTTTATAATCGGGCGTCAACTTCTGTAGCCTGGCAAAAATGCGCTCTCTCTCTCTCTCTCTCTCTCTCTCTCTCTCTCTCTCTCTTACACACGCACACACGCGCGCGCGCACGCACATGCACACACGCGTGCGCGCGTACGTGCGCACGCATGCACACACGCTCACACTAACACATACTCCCACATAATTATACAATACACTCGGATACAGAACAGAACCTAGATCGGTGTGCGCGCTTGCGCATACAGAGAGGGGGGGCGGGGGGAGGGGGAGGGGAGAGAAACACAGACAGTGAGAGAGAGAGGGAGAGACACACAGAGGCTCAGTTCCTGCAACAGACAGGCGGACAGACAGACAGACAGGCAGGCAGGCAGGCAGGTAGATGGGCAGACAAACATACAAGCAAGTAGACCAGACAGATACGTAGGCAGAGAGACAGGCAGGCAGGCAGGCAGGCAGAGGTAGAAAGAGTGGCTCAATTGCAAGATGGTCATGGTTGGCGTTTGTTTGATAGGTTGCGAGTTCGAATCTCGGGCACGTCACGTCACTTTCTGTTCAGCAGTAGATCTGTTACCTGTGTGTCTGTCTGAAGTTAACAGTCAGGAGACAGGTCCTTCCTGGTTATTTCGTACTCATGTTAATTCTTTTCGTGTGTGTGTGTGTGTTTTGAATACGTTTTCTTTTTCTTTCTTTCTTTCTTTCTTTCTCTCTTATCTGTCTGTCTTTTTATTTTTCTTGTGCTTTTCGGCCTTTGTGATAAATATGATATGTCTGGGTTCTTTTTTTTCTTTTTTTCTTTTTTTTTCTTTCTTTTTTTGTTCTTTCTTCATTCATTCATTCCTTTATTTTTCATTCTGACTTTCTTCCTTCCTGCCTTCCTTTAATTCTATCTTCTGTTGTTGTTGTTGTCGTCGTTTCATCTTTTTTTCTGTCGCGTTTCCGCTTTTGGTGATTAACATGAAATGTAAAGTTGAATTATTAATCATCAGTTCATTAAATTTATGGCTTGTGTTTCACGAGTGCGAACGCGCCTCGCGTTTGTGTGTGTGTGTGCGTGTGTGTGCGTGTGTGTGAGAGCATGCGGATGTATGTGTCTCTGTGTCATTTTGGAGTGTGTGTGTGCGTGCGTGTGTGTGTGTGTGTGTGTGTGTGCATTTGTGTGTGTGTGCGTGTGTGTATGAGCATGTGGATGTATGTTTGTGTCTCTGTGTGTTTATGGAGTGTGTGTGTGTGTGTGTGTTCGTCTGTGTGTGTGCTTGTGTGTATTTCTGTGTGCATGTCTGTTTGTTTGTGTGTACCCACGCACATGTGTGTGTGTGTGTGTGTGCGTGTGTCTCCGTGCATGCATGTGTGTGTGCGCGCATACAGTAGATGATCACGGCACTGACATTACAACAATGGCAGATGGAAATGGAGAACATCCGGGTAACGCCCTTGTCACGTGAATATTCATGAGACGTTTGAGGAAGGTTCTTCGTTGGACTGAATATCATTATGTGGATGGAAAATGAACTGATTCTGTAATCTTCTTCTTCTTCTTCTTCTTCTCTCTCTCTCTCTCTCTCTCTCGCGCGCGCGCGCTCTCTCGCTCGCTCGCTGGCACGTCTCTTCACAACTTGTCTGTTTCTTTGTCTCTGTCTGTCTGTCTGTTTCTCTCTCTCTCTGTCTGTGTCTGTCTATCTCTATCTCTCTCCCCTCTCTCTTTCTCCTCTCTCCCCTCTCTCTTTCTCTCGCTCGCTGGCACGAATCTTCGCTACTTGTCTCTCTGTCTCTGTCTGTCTGTCTGTCTGTTACTCTGTGTGTGTGTGTGTGTGTGTCCCTATCTGTCTCTCCCCTCTCTTTTTCTCTCGCTCGCTTGCTGGCACATATCTTCCCAACTTGTCTGTCCCTCTGTCTCTGTCTCTCGACATATATATATATATATATATATATAGTGTGTGTGTGTGTGTGTGTGTGTGTTTACGCTCTCTCCTTCACTCCAGCTCCATCCTCTCCTCTTACCTACCTGCCTCTGCCTCTTTGTCTCTCTCCACCCCCTTTCTCTTCCTCATTCTTCTCTCTATCTCCCTCTTCCCCTACCACATCTTTCTTTCTTTTTCTTCCTCTCTCTCTCTCTCTCTCTCTCTCTCTCTCTCTCTCTCTCTCTCTCTCTCTCTCTCTCTCTCTCTCTCTCTCTCTCTCTCTCTCTCTCTCTCTCCCGCTCTGCCTTCCTCCCTACGTACCTATTTCTGCCCCTGTCTCACTCCACCCCTTTTCTCTTCCTCTCTCCCTCCCTCCCTCCCTCTCTCTCTCTCTCTCTCTCTCTCTCTCTCTCTCTCTCTCCTCTCTCTCTCTCTCTCTCTCTCTCTCTCTCTCTCTCTCACTCAGTCTCTTGTTAGTCTCCGAAGTCAGACTGATGATTGATTACATGATCAATGGGGACTTCGTCATGTCTGGAACAAAGAGCATCGATCTATCAGAAACAACAGGCACAGACCCGTTAGCGTCTGTGTTCTGATCCCGTGGCCTTTCTCGTGACCCCGTCGAGTTTTCCCTGACCCTGTGGTCTTTCTGGTGACAGTGTCGAGGTTTCCCTGTCCCTGTCGAGTTTTCCCTGACCCTGTGGTCTTTCTGGTGACAGTGTCGAGGTTTCCCTGTCCCTGTCGAGTTTTCCCTGACCCTGTGGTCTTTGTGATGACCCTGTAGAGTTTTCTCTGACCCTGTGGTCTTTGTGATGACCCTGTCGAGTTTTCCCGGACCCTGTGGTCTTTGTGATGACCCTGTCGAGTTTTCCCTCATACTCTTGTCTTTCTGGTCACACCACACTGTCGACAGTGCGTGTGTGTGTGTGTGTGTGTGTGTGTTTAAGTGATCTCAAAGATCATTCAAGCTGGCGTAAACATAAAACACAAAAAAGAGAAAGTTCATATCTTTCAGCACATGTACACAAAAATGTTAACAAGTCAAGATGGTTTGCCCTTTTGAGGCGATGTCATTGAACGCAGAAATCCCGATATCACCCCCGATCTTAATCTTGTCAGAATCCATACGTTTCACGGATGATTAATTTGAAACACAGCGCCTCGGACTCAAATTGCCTGCAGTCACTAAGGCGATCGTTATCTTGCACGTGGCCTGATTAGTTCAGGCCATCTGCAATGTATCAGTCGGGTTGGAAATGCCGTGCGGATCAAATGTTCCATTTTTGTCTTCTTCACCCCATCCTGTAACTATACGTAACCACGTGCATGTGTTTGTAAGCGTTTGTTGAGGAGGGGCGGGTCGATTATGTCGATATGTATGTTTGAACGTGTATGTATGTATGTATGTATACATTGTGTTTATGTGGTGTGTACACTTTGTATGGTACCTTTTGGTGGGTATGCAAGTTTGATGTAATGTGTAAAGTATAATTTCATGCGCACCTAGAGCAGATTTTTTTTCAGAATAGAGTGCTATATAAGT
>NC_134881.1:32888888-32908888 GCF_041734735.1 Babylonia areolata | reverse complement strand
TGAGCAAATATTTCTCCGAAGTGTAGAACAGTTCTGAAGTTGGGAAAGCTCTTGAAAATAAATCTATGTCCATCATACTTGGACTTCTTTCCTTATTGACATTTTTTTTTCCTTCTTTTTCTTTTCCTTTCTGTTCTTTTCAGTCGGTACATCGTCTACTACAGAGCTATGAGAGGAACCTGGTATTTGAAAATTATTTTCGTTTCGTGTGAGCTTTGTGTGATCATAGTAAACAGCACACATCAAGGGCAAATTATGCTACCAGCCCCAGGATGATAACTTTTAAGGTGTCGCTGAAGACTGTGCACTGCGATCAGTCACTGAGCAATAGGCTGGGCCGCAAAGCGTTCCCGCATGGAAAAGAGGAAAGGGGGTTCCGATTTCGGTCTTGCGAGACTGATGGATACCTCGCACCTGCCATTGTAACCCGGTGAGGGTATGGTATACCCTCAGTTATCAGAAGAAGAAAAAAAAACGGGCTTCGAGGACCGTAGGGAAGTAAGCGGGAAAATATTGTTTGGGTGAACAGGGTCGTTCATATTAAGGCCGTAGATGTTAAACACACGCATAGACACCAGCACACAAACACACATTCAAATGTACGCTCGCATGCACACACACACACACACACACACACACACACACACACACACACACACACACACACACACACACACACACACACACACACACACACACACACACGCACGCACGCACGCACGCACTCAAACACACACACACACACACACGCTCGCACCCCCCTCCCCCAACCCCCCGGCGCCCCTCCCACCTCCCCCCCCACACACACACACACACCCCATAGAGAGAGAGAGAAAAGGGCGTGCACGCACGCACATGCAATACACAGGATCAAAACCACACTAGGGAACCCTTTTCTACCACGACACCGCTAAACGGGATCGGGTCCCCTCAGGGCGACAAAGATCGAGAGACGAGAGGACGTTATTTTCTCCTCTGCCCTACGTTTTACCCGCTGTTTACGCGCCGTAGCCAACCATGGCAAGAGGTGGTGGGGGTAGGGGTAGTGAGGATTGGGGATATGACTTGGGAGGGTAAGGGAGGGAGAAGGAAAGGGATAAACTGTTGGCTTGGCGTGCCTCCCCCACACCCCCACCCATATCCCCTCTCTCCCCGCCCAGTCGATCTTGCCGGGGTCATGATGAGCGGGTGGACAGTGAAGTATTGGCCAATTATCGCATTGATCACCACAGCGGGAACCTCCTGATCAATCTTCGCCACGCTCAATCGTCGAGGGTCTGTGTTGTGTGGCTGAAACGTTAGAACTACAGTAGTATTGTCACTGATGTTGATGAGAGAAGGATAGGTGTCTTTTTATTTTAGTCCGCAAGGCCCAGGAGCCAACCGTGCAACACCCCACCCCAGGAGTGTTGTAGACTGGTCTTAGAATGTTCTTCAGTGTGCGCTAAAATGTTTCTTTTTATATGTACATTAGAAATAAAATAGGATTTGAAGAAGTCCCAGATATACAGCATACATTTTGAGTCTTTCGTCTGAATTTTCTATTACAAAAGGCTGCAGTTCCGATTAGAGAAGCTTCAAAACAACCAGATGGAGACTGCTGGAACCCGCAAACTCCCCACATCGCATGGAAAATACATCATTTCTGCGGGGTGCACGGTTAGGTCCCCCGTTCTTTCAGACAATGTGGTGCCGGGGAATGAGAGGTTCTGTTTCGCAGAGTCTGTTTTTATTTGTTGCCGCTTTCTTGGTTTTGTTTTTGTCTGAATGGTTGCTTTGTTGTTGTTTTTTGTTTGTTGAGCTTGTTTGTTTGTTGAGTTTTTTTGTTTTGTTTGTTTGTGCTTTCTGTTTTAATGCCAGTGGAAGTGTCCAGTGTGTGTTTGTGCATGTCTGCGTGTACAAGAAATATAGGTGGGGTGGGGGTAGGTTTTGCAGAGAGACGTAAAGAGGAGAAGCCAAATGCAACAGTTAAGAAGCACAAAACATACATTCAGTTTATGAGAGTTTCAGAGACAGAGGTTGGAGTAGATCAGGAATCTGAAGTTCACGAGAGCAGCAGAGTGGTTGGGGAAGAAAGTAAGGAGAACAGGAAGAGAAAAAAGATTTGAGAAAGATCATCAGACGAAGACAGACAGACAGAGAGAGATAGAGAAAATACAATACACAGGTCCAAAACCACACCCGGGAACCCTTCTCTACCACAACACCGCTAAACGGGGTCGGGTCCCCTCAGGGCGACAAAGATCGAGAGACGAGGGGACGTTATTTTCTCCTCTGCCCTACGTTTTACCCGTTGTTTACGCGCCACAGCCAACCATAGCAGAAGGGAAGAGGATGAGGATGGAGGTAGGAGATGAGGGTTTAAGGGAGGGGGAAGGGAGAGGGAATGGGATCAGCTATCCGCTTAGTGTTCCTCGCCGTCTCCCCCTCTCTCCCCACCCAGTCGATCTTCCCTGGGTCATGATGAGGGGATTGACAGAGAAGAATTCGCCAATTATCACATCGATCACTACAGTGGCAGCCTTCTGATCAGTCCTCGCCGCCACTCAGATCGTCGCAATGAGGGTCCTATCCGTGTCGCGAGGCTAAACCCTTGACATACATACACTAGTAGTCGTACATGCAGAGGTGAGAGGAATCCGTATAATTTGGGTGTTGATGAATGTGAGTTTTACTCGAAAAGTTGTTTTTGTTTGGGTTGTTTTCTTGTTGGTTTTCGATGTGTGTCTTGTGTGTGGCCCCTTTTGGAAGTTCTTTGTTGTTTTTACTGTTGATGTTTTGTTGTTGTTTTTGGTGTTGTTCAGTTGTTGGGTGAAACAAAGAAATGACAGAAGAATGAAATTTAGAATGGAAGAAAGAAAACAAAACAGACAGAAAGGGAGGAAAGAAGAAAGAGTGCTGTTGTTGTTTTAACAGATGGCCAGACTGACACAGAATACGAAAAGGAAAAAAAAAGAAACAAAACTCGGAAAGGATAATTCCCTCTTCACCCAAGCCTTTACAGTTGGTCAACACTGCACAACAGAGAAAAATCAGAACCCACGACTGACCAATCACATGCGATGGGAAATCGTTTATGAAAGACTAAAACAGATCAACGAAGGAAGATACAAATCTTCACCCATCCATGTCTATGCACCATAGTAGTGCAAAGGTGTAAGGAATATTCTCAAATTGTAAAGCATGTATCTCAAGACTTCCAGATGATTTATGTGGAAATAATGGTGCAATATTCAAATGGGTTGAGTGAAGGAAGTATATACGTCATATGAAACATATTAGTGTGGAATGAATCTCTTCTCTTCTATTCGATGTCATATTCGCATAATTCATTTAGTTATTCGCAGTACCTGCCCTCATTATATTTGTATGTCTGTGTATTTTTCTTCTTCTTTTTATCATGTTTCGTTTATTTCGTCCCCATTTCCCTTCTTACATATGTACGTATGTCAATTCTCTATGTGTTATCAAAACAAATGTGTAAAAAAAAAAAAAAAATTAAAAAAAAAACAGTGAGAAGCGAGAAGCGACAGCCCCATGGATCCACAGTAATAGTAGTCCAGGACAGAAGTGAAACGAGGGGAGACACATCCTCATCCTCCAAATCTGTGCACTACTGTAATCCATAACAGTAAGTGACGGAGAGAGGTAAGCATATCCTCACGCATCTATATCTATGCACTCTAGTGGTCTTGAACAGCCAGAAACGAGAAGAGACACAGTGACACGTATATATACCTCGCATCCGTCTCTTTGTGATGTGGAAGTCTAGAAACGAGATAAGACACGTATCCTCACCCTCCAAATCTGTGCACTAATGGACTTCTTTTTTTTTCCCCTTAGTAGTAGTGTAGTTGGCCTGAGGGGTAGAGAGTAACAGTTATCATCCCTTTGTGGTTATCGCGTGACGGGAGTGTGGTGGACAGACGTCATCACTGCTGCCCGTTGTATGATTGATCCGTGGCGAAGTTGATTACTTTGGTTTCCGGGCGTGACGCGTGTGCGGAAGCATTCGTTTCAAGTTCTCTCGGTGTTTCCGTCTGTCTGTGATTCTGTCTGCCTGTCTTTGTGTTTCTGATTGTCTGTGTGTGTGTGTGTGTGTGTGTCTCTTTCTTTATCTATCTATCTACTTATCTATCCCCCTCCGTCTCTTTCTCGTAATTAACCATGACTAAGAATGGTAAAGCTACTTCTGCTTCTGCTTCTGATTTCGATCATCTGTCTAGCTATCCATCTGTCTGTCTTCTGTCTGTCTGTCTTTATATCGGTCTCATAAATATATGGATTTGCTTCTTCTTTTTATCTGTGTATATGTCTTTTTTTTTCTCTCCCTCCCTCTGTGTGTGTGTGTGTGTGTGTGTGTGTGTGTTAACCAGTTAAACAGTTATTATTATTATTTGTTTTGTTTTCGTTTTTCTGTTTCTCTCCAGTTTTAAGAGGCGCTTGTGTTATTGTTGCATGATTGCCCCCTTCAGTAAGGGGCATTGGCCAAAGCTGAATAAAACATTTCGCATTCGCATTCTCTCTCCGTCTCTCTCTCTCTCTCTCTCTCTCTCTCTCTCTCTCTCTCTCTCTCTCTCTCTCTCTCTCTCTCTCTCTGTGCATCTGTTCCTTTCTGTAGTGGACTGAAACCTGTTTGTTTTTGACAAATCATTCGTCTGATGTTCACATTACCCCCCATCCTTCCCTTTTAAAGGAGCCAGGGCCTACTAAATACTGACGATATAACACCTGCTGTTTGACTGTCTTCACTCCGCTGGTGATGGACTGTCCACACGTCTGCACACGTCATGCATATATTTGGCTTTTGATGGGAAGCTAGTTCATCTTTTTTGTATGCGCAATAGCCGAGTGGTTAAAGCGTTGGACTTTCAATCTGAGGGTCCCGGTGACGGCGCCTGGTGGGTAAAGGGTGGAGATTTTTCCGATCTCTCAGTTCAACATATGTGCAGACCTGCTTAGTGCCTGAACCCCTTTTGTGTGTATACGGCAAGCAGAACATCAAATACGCACGTTAAAGATCCTGTAATCCATGTCAGCGTTCGGTGGGTTATGGAAACAAGAACATACCCAGCATGCACACCCCCGAAAGCGGAGTATGACTGCCTGCATGGCGGGGTAAAAACGGTCATACACGTAAAAGCCCACTCGTGTGCATACGAGTGAACGTGGGAGTTGCAGCCCACGAACGCAGAAGAAGAGGTATCCTTTCATTCCCTGTAGGCGTAACGTACCACTCAGCGGACAGTGTCACGGGGCCATTAGCTGCTGGTCCAGCTTATCATCATAGGGAATCAGACTAGGTGGTTGTTGGGTCCTGTTTTTGTTGTTCTTCCATTTCAAAAGAACTTGAAGAAGAGTACCGAGTGGTCACGCGAGGTGTGTGTGTGTGTGTGTGTGTCCTTGCGTGCATGCGTATGTGTGCGTGTGCTTGAGTGTATGTGTTTGCTTGTGTATTACTGTGAATGTGTGTGCGTACGTGTATGTGCGTGTGTGATGTGTTTGTGTATATATGTGTGTGCTTTCGCGCGCCAGTGTGTGTGTGTGTGTGTGGTCGTGTATTGTGTTTCTGTCTGTGAGTATGTATGTGCGCGTATGTATGTATGTGTGTGTGTGCGTGCGTATGTGCGTGTGTGTGTGCGCGTGCATGTGTGTGGGGGCGTGGGGGTGTATGTGTGTGTTAGAGAGAGGGGGAAGTTTAGACAAACTAACGAAGAGAGAGACACACAGAGAGAGAAAGAGAAGCAATGCATCTCTAACCGACTAAGAGCTAAGACCCGCTCTCATGAGATAAGAACGCGACTGACAGACAGACAGACTGACTGACTGACTGAGAAGCAGCAGATTTTTGGAGTGAGGAAAGAAAGAGAGACTTGAGGAGAGGAGGGAGGGAAGGGCAAGAGGAAAGTAAAAAAGGTCACCATGAGAAACAGACAGAACGAGGGGAAAGAGAAAGAAAGAGGAGTGCCCGGAAAGGGATGGGGAGGGGGGTTGGGAGGGAGGAAGGGGGTGCAATCGTGAAAATTATTTCATTGAACTGATATAATGGGAGTTTTGAAAAGAATTAGTTTTGTTTTTTAACCCCTTTTACCGTGATTGTCTTTTGTACGATTTTTTTGTCGTTGTTGTTGTCATAGCAAAGAAAGCTTTCAGCGTCGCACAATTATGAATACATTCACTTTAATGACAGAGCCTGATGGTAGGGGGGTGGGGGGAATCATTGTTTAAAAGTATGTATGGTTGTTTGTGTATGGTTATGTGTGTTTGTGTGTATTTGAGCGTGTGCTTTTTAAGTGCGTGCATGTGTGTGTGTGTGTGCGCGCGCGTTAGTGTGTGTGTGTGTGTGTGTGTTGCGCGCATAACTTCGCGTATGATAAAATCAAAAACTCCTAAACGATAGAGAAGAAAAGAAAATGGTAAAAAGAAAACAGCTGATGGAGCAGATCCGGGTGGAGAGTTTGGCCATGAACTGGAAGGCTTGGTATTTATATGGCTTTACCATCTGTTTCCCCGCGTCTTTGTGGAAGCTTTTAACTGCAAGGGGACATTATCATCAGGGTGTGAAAATATTTTGAAATGATAAAAACAGAAATAAAAA
The DNA here is from genome assembly GCF_041734735.1 of Babylonia areolata. NCBI lineage: Eukaryota > Metazoa > Mollusca > Gastropoda > Neogastropoda > Buccinidae > Babylonia > Babylonia areolata. The sequence continues at coordinate 32,902,290 of NC_134881.1, read as the reverse complement.
AGACTGCAGTGATTTGCTGGAGAGCAGATGTTTTAGCAATAAAACTGAAAAAGAAAAAAAAACTTATCACAGGAGCGAAAGAGAAAGGCAAACAGACAGATAGACAGACGGGCAGACAAAGAGAGAAAACGATAACTAATTTCTTTAATTAGGGAAGTTGAATAAACATACCTTGCTTCTTCGGAGCAAAAAGAAAAATGAAATCAACGTCATCGCAAAAAAAAATGGTGGCTAAGATCACACAGAACGAGAGAGGGTACACTCATACATTATCATATACACATACCCTGAAAACTCGCATTTCAAACGAATATATGCACAATAAGTGAAAACTTACACACACACACACACACACACACACACACACACACACACACACACACTGCAGCATCTGTCTTCTTCTTCTTCTTCTTCTTCTCCTCCTCCTCCTCCTCCTCCTCCTACTCATCCTTCGTTTTCCTGACTTCAAACTTTTCTTTTTCTCTTATCCGTCAGTGTGTGTCTGTCTGTCTGTCTATGTCTGTCTGTCTGTGTCTGTCTCTCTGTCTGTCTGTGTCTGTCCGTTGCCTCATTGCCGTGTCCTTGTCAGCTTTCAACTGCAAGGGGAGATTACCATCAGGATGTGCACAGCTTGAGCGAAATGATTGCTTTGATTTTGCTGCCGTAAGGCACGTACATCATCAGATAAACCATGGGGGAAAGAAAAGAGGTAGAACAAAATACGTTTAGGAGACAGAAACACATAATTCAAATCTTGAACACCAGCTACAAATATGAAAATAATGGCTTTCCGAAGCCTTTGTGTCATCTGTGAGGAGAGATCAGATTGTGTGCCTTTGGGGAGGTGTGAGGGTGCTAATGTGTGTGTGTGTGCGTGCGTGTGTGTGTGTGTGTGTATGACAGACAGACAGAGAATGAACGATGAATGAATGAATCGTTTACTCGCATAGACCACAGGCCCTCGTGAAGGGATGTTTGAAGAAGAACAAAAGACAACAACCTATTTTGCTGATGAATAGACAATGGAAACAAAAACTATGAAACGACAGCTTCTCTCAATCTGTAAGCCTTATACAAAAACAAAAATAACATTATGTATAACATCAGATTTTGTGCTTGACATAAATAAACTCAATAGATAAAGTAGGCAAAAAGATAATAAGATTCTAACGATTATTCGAAACATAAAGTACCAGCATCCAGTTGTTGTTGTTTGTATTATTTGTACTCTTTTTTGTCACAACAGATACTCTGTGTGAAATACGGGCTGTTGTCCCTAGGGAGAGCGCGTCGCAACACAACACTGAGAGCGCACCCCCACCCCTCCCTCTATCTCCGCAGTTACCTGTCTTACGAATGCGATGACCTCGACCTCGACCTCTAATGAAGGTCATTCGAGATAGACAATGCTTGAAAAAAAAATTCTATCACTGTCTTTGTTATCTATCACGTTTGGTGTCGCAGACATACTTGTTGTTTTGTTGTTGTTGTTGTTTTAAGAAAACTATATTGTTGCTCAAGTTCATCACAGATGAAACTCACTCACTGTACGATCACAGAGGTACACACAAGAGATTAAACACACCCCACACACGTATGGTCACGCGCATGCAAGCTCTCATTCACGTACACATACCCACACGTGCGCGCTTACACACACACACACACACACACACACACACACACACACACACACACACAGAGGCGCGCACACACACACATACGCATTATCACAGAGAGAGAGGGAGAGAGAGAGAATGGGAGGAAGTTCGTGTTTTTTATTTCTTTCGAAAGAATGTGGCCAAACCCTGTTTACCAGGAACGAATTTATAACTGCTTTGAAAGTGATTGAAGAAAGAAAGAAGGAAAGAAAGAAGATAGACGAATGGCTGAATTCAATGAGCTGTCATAAAACTCCAGAACAAGAAGGAATAAGAAAAGAGAAAGGAATAGGCATACATATAATAACGGCCCATTCGAAGAAAACGAATGCATGCGGATGTTGAGAAAGGAAAATGTGGTATATGTTGTTGTTGTTGTTGTTGCTTCGTGGTTGTTTTGTTGCTGTTGTTGTTGTTGTTTTTTTCTGTTGTTGTTGTTATTGATAAAGCACATGCCCACCAATCCTTTTGATCAGCCCTGCACGTGAAAATGGAAACGTGCTCACGAGCCAGTCGCCCATCTAAATTAAATAGGCTATGCTTATTTAGCTTCGGGTCCTGATGCACAAACTTCCACATATGAAAAAAAAAAAAAAGATAAATAAGTAAAATAAAATCCACGTCATTCGACGATTTCTGGATTGATTTCTCATTCAGATATATATGTGTATACATATATGTCTTCATTGATTTCACCCCTTGGCACACATGAACACGAAAAATGACGAGACGAGAACGTTCACGTGGACGCCAATGAATAAATAAATCTACAAGATAAAATAATTAATATAAAAAAAACCCGCAGTTTTTAGAGGAGGCATGTAAATGGAAAGATGGAGTGAGACTCCAGGCGGTCAAAATAGGCATTACCCCCCCCCCCCCCCCCCCCCCCCCCCCCCCCCATACCCCTATTCCCACCCTCCACGCACACACAGATACACCCGCTTCTTCTTTTCTGTTGGTTTTTTTTGTTGTTGTTTTTTAACCCACGGTTGCGGAGGATGTGTGTCTTGAGGCGGGGAATAGGAGGGGGGTGGGGGGGGGGTGTGTGGGGGGGAGGGAATGTTGTCTAAGATTGTCTCTGTCTCGTTCCTGTCTGTCTGTCTGTCTTTCTTTCTCTCTCTCTCTCTCTCTCTCTCTCTCTCTCTCTCTCTCTCTCTCTCTCTCTCTCTCTCTCTTTCTGTGTGTTTGTGTGTGTGTGTGTGTGTGTGTGTGTGTCTCCTTTCCTTGCCCTGAGGACAGGATGTAAAAAAAAAATATATTAAAAAAGGCATGAGTTGGCTTATTTTACTTCCCTCATTAGAGAAAGAAAATTCAAATACAAAATTCTCTTGTTTGTCTGTGTCTCTCCTTCCTTCTCTTTTTTCTTTACCCCATCTTTCTACCCTCCCCCTCCTTCTCCCCTTCCTCTCTCTCTCTCTCTCTCTCTCTCTCTCTCTCTCTCTCGCCCCCTCCTCTCCCTTCTCCAACACTCACTCATTCTTTTTCTTCTTTTCTCTCCTTCCCATAATTCTGCCCAGTTCACCCCCATCACCCAAACTCCTTAAAAGTGTTGCCAGCGCCAAGGGGATGGGGCGAAAAATTCGAATGTTAACAACACGGCTGGGACAGCAGTGTCTAGACAATTTGACACGCAAGGGAAAAAAATGCAGGAAAAATAAAAAAATAAGACACCCCCCCCCCCCCCAACCTTTCCCCCTGTCCACCCTCCTGCCAACGAGCCCTCCCCCCCCCCCCAACACACACACACCACCACCACCACCACAACCACCACCACACTCCTTACGAAAACGTAGCTACAGATTTACGTCATCGTGTACTTCACGAGCCAACAAGTGACCGCATGAAAGGGAGAACATTCTCGGAGCGTTGAGCGCATGTGGGAGTAGGCTGGTGCACGCTCACTGCTTTTTAAGGGGGTGGGAGTGGATCGGTTTCGGTCAGTCTGCCTGTCTGTGTTATTGTCTTTTTTTCTGTCTGCCTGTCATGGCCCAACGACACTCACCCACATCTCGTGACCAGAGGAGTTAAGATTCAGCGCACTAACAACTTAGGATAGACTGATTTTAAACAGACTCGGATTTAAATAGATGCAGATAGACTAATTTTAGATAGATAGATAGATTGTCGACGTCGATCTAAATTAATATCGATGCAGTGTGAATGTCGAAAAAGATGTCGATATGTAGATATTTTTTATATCTATAGAAATCCCTGCTTCTATAACCCTGTAACAAGTGTGTGTGTTTTTCCTTCGGAAAGATTTCGAAAGAACAATGGAACTTAAAATCAGCTTTGCCCAGAATCTGAAACGCAGACTCTGCATTTGGAGGTGGAAAAACATTGACCACTGGAGTGGCTATTGCAAGACGCCTGTGGAAGTAGGTGCTAGAACTGGGATTTCTTTTTTTTTTAACCCCCCATTGTCAAGCCGAACAAAGGGGAGAGGGAAGGAATTTGGGGGGGGAGGGGGGGGGGTCAGAAAGGAATGAAGGTGAGGGTGGGAGGATGGAGAAGGGGGGGTGTGGTAGTCTTGGTGTGCAATTCCAGACATTTCCCTGGACGTCAGCTGCGAAAGACAGCACTTGGCGAGTCACGATTGGCAAAAAGAAAAAAAAAGGGGGGGGGAGGGGGAGAAGAAAGAAAGAAAGAAAAAAGACTGGGGAAGAGGACTTGTCGGCGGTGGGTAAGGGTTAGTGTTGGTTGGGTACCGCGGTTTGGGATGAGTTAACCTGGCGAGATGTATTTTCCCTTTTCGCTGTTGATTGTGTGTGTGTGGGGGGGGGGGGGTGAAGGGGGCGGGGGAGATGTGGTGGGGCGGTTGTTTGTGTGGGGATGTTATTGTGTGTATGTGTGTGTGTTATTTAAGTTTGTGTGTCTGCCTGTCTGTCTAATGTTTCGTGCCACTTTCGGCGTTTCTTTGTCTGTCCGTCTGTGCCTCTTTCTGTCTCTGTTATTGTCTGTCTGTGTGTGTGTGTGTGTGTCTCAGTCAGCCTATCAGTGTGGTATGTCTCTCTGTCATTCTTTGTTTCTCTTTATCTGTTTGTCTTTCTCTCTCTCTGTCTGTCTCTCTCTCTCTCTCTCTCTCTCTCTCTCTCTCTCTCTGTCTGAAATGTTTAATCCTCTCTCTCTCTCTCTCTCTCTCTCTCTCTCTCTCTCTCTGTCTCACTCACTCACTTTCTCTCTCTGAAATGTTTACCCCCTCTCTCTCTCTCTTCTCTCTTCTCTCTCACTCTCTCTCCATCTCTCTCTCTCTCTCTCTCTCTCTCTCTGTGAAATGTTTCATCCTCTCTCTCTCTCACTCTCTCTCTCTCTGTGAAATGTGTAATCATCATCTCTCTCTCTCTCTCTCTCTCTCTCTCTCTCTGTCTGAAGTGTTTAATCCCCTCTCTCTCTCTCTTTCTCTCTCTCTCTCTCTCTTTCTCTGAAATGTTAAATCCCCCTTCTCTCTCTCTCTCTCACTCACACTCTCTCTCTCTGTCTGAAATGTTTAATCCCCCCTCTCTCTCTCTCTCTCTCTCTCTCTCTCTCTCTCTCTCTCTCTCTGGAATGTTTAATCCTCTCTCTCTCTCTCTCTCTCCCTGCTCTCCTGTTATACGTTTGACATTTTAACTTTCAGTCCTTTCATTTTCCTAGTGCCAGTGCAGACCTGAATTTTACCACGTGAATACAAGAGAAAAGGGAAAAAAACCCACCTGATTAAAAAAAAAAAAAAAAGAACCCAACACCTCATCGGTTATCTTTAGAAGGTGAACGTAAAATACGAGTTTGTCTGTCTGCAACTTATTTCTTATTTTGATAATCATGGTCTCCTCTTTGTCATGCTATCCAAGTGTTCACTTTTTTCTCGCTCGCTTTCTGTTCAGTTTTATTTGGTTGGGTATTTTGCGTGGCGTCATCAACCGTGTACAGAAGCTATGAGAAGAATGAGGTCTCGAGATTTGCATAGAAAATATGCTTTTGTCAATTATTCTGAGGAAATAAGATCTAACAAAAAAAAAATCTCTCTCTCTCTCTCTCTCTCTCTCTCTCTCTCTCTCTCTCTCTCTTTCCCTCTCTCTATCTTTCCCTCTCTGTCCTCTCTCTCTCTCCTCTCTTCCTCTCTCTCTCCTCTCTCCCTCTCTCTCTCTCCCCTTCTCAACCCCCCCCCCTCCATCCCCCTCCCTACCTTGTCTTGGGCTTTTTTTGCGTTTCAATTTATTTATTCTCGGAAAGTTCACTGCTGTGTATGTTATGCTTGTTCTGTGAGATCTGTTCTTAGCGAGAAGTGTGTGCTACACGTGCACGTGCACCCCGAATGAAAACAGGTCAAAATTCTTGAGTTGTTGCGATCTCTCTCTCGCTCTCTCTCTCTCTCTCTCTCTCTCTCGTGATTCTCTCGCGTTTCTGTTCTCATGTTCTCCTGACAAAAGTTCAGTTTATAGCCTCTCTAATAGTAATACGTATCTGTCGATGTTAAAGTGTGAGTTATTCAAGCCAAGAATGATAAATGAGATACCGTGCCCGTCAAGGGAGGCGACGTGGCACACAGTCGGTTAGGCGTTGGACTTCCTGGTCCAGTGTTTACGAGTGATCAAGAGTTCGAGGCCCCCGTTTTTGGCATGGTGTTGTGTCTTTGGGAAAAAGGCTCATTACTCCGTTTTTCCTTTCAGTCCACCCGTATATGAATGGGTGCCTGACTTTACTCAGGGAAGGTTAAAATGACAGCAGGAGAGGACTGGGCCCCGCCTTTCCCATGCTGAGCACTAGACACAGTGAGTATGAATTCGCGTCCGTGTTTGGCTGTAAAAGGTTATGTGACATTTTAACCTTAACTCTCAACATGCTCGCTGTCATATTATGAGATATTTTAACGTAATCCCTCACCTTGTTCGCCGTCATATTATGAGACATTTTAAATTTAACCCTCACCATTTTCGCCGTCATATTATGAGACATTTTAACCTTAACTCTCACTATGTTCGCCGTCATATTATGAGATATAAAAACCTTAACCCTCGCCATGTTCGTCGTCATATTATGAGACATAAAAACCTTAACCCTCGCCATGTTCGCCGTCATATTATGAGACATAAAAACCTTAACCCTCGCCATGTTCGCCGTCATATTATGAGACATAAAAACCTTAACCCTCGCCATGTCGCCATGTTCGCCGTCATATTATGAGACATAAAAACCTTAACCCTCGCCATGTTCGCCGTCATATTATGAGACATAAAAACCTTAACCCTCATCATGTTCGCCGTCATATTATGAGACATGAAAACCTTAACCCTCGCCATGTTCGCCGTCATATTATGAGACATAAAAACCTTAACCCTCGCCATCTTCGCCTTTGTCATCGGACATCATATAATGAGTCATGTTCAGTATCATGTCTGAAGTGCACAAGAGAATCAAACACCCGCACATAAGTCAGAGAGAAAAATAATAAAACAGAAATAAAACATGTAAACCAGGTAATACTTCCCACATTTCGTTTCCTCATGACGATAGAAGGAAGAAATATGAATACAGAAATATATTAATGAAATCAAGAAAAAAGAAGAACCGGTTTTGATTTTGAAAATGAAAAATAACCGAACAATTTTAGTCATGACACCCTTCTCCTCTTCTTTTTTTTTCTCTTTTTTTTCCGTTTCCAAATTATTTGTTAAAGATAAAATAACACGTTGATTTTTATTAATAGAAAATACAATACCAAAATATTTCAGTCGCGATACCACGTTCGTTTTAAATTATTAAAAGAAAAAAAACAAACACGGTTTTGATTTGGAAAAAAAAAACCCTGAAATATTTCAGTCGCAACAGCCTATGTCTGTGTGAATGTCTCACTTCTTCGTTTCGAAATGATTAGAATGAAGGAAGGAAGGAAGGAGCAGGAAGACATGAAGGAGTGAATAGGCCTGTAAGGAGTTATTTTCATCAGTATTGATGGAAGGAAGGAAGGAGCAGGAAGACATGAAGGAGTGAATAGGCCTGTAGGGAGTTATTTTCATCAGTATTGATGAAATGAATGAAGGGAGGAAGGAAGGAAGGAATGAGCGAATAAAGGAAGAGATTTTATTCTGTGTCAAAACCAGCCCTGGGGGGCACTGACTGCCCGTCATTTACATGTCTGGGACACGTCAGGTCCTGCGTCATGTCGCCTATCGTACTTAACCGGCGATCTGGGACACGCGCTCTGTGTGTGTGTGTGTGTGTGTGTGTGTGTGCGTGTGCATGTGTGTGTGTGCGTGTGTCTGTGTGTGTTAGCGCGTGCGTGTGTCTGTGTGTGTGTGTGCGTACGTACGTGTGTGTGTGTGCGTGTGTGTATGTGTGTTTGTCCTCGGCACAAAATGGCCTCTTGCTATCGATCCCCCTCGGAGGCTCAAGACACAGAAGCTGACGTGAGTTATGAAACAGGAGTGTAAGTATCGTGTGTGAGACGGCGTAAGCATCCTGAACCTCCACCTTCATCTCAACCTCCTCCACCCTTACTCCTCCTTCTCCTCCCCTAACCCACCCCCCTCACCCACGCGCCTCCCCATCTTCCCATTTCCTGCCAGGAACATTTCGTTCAGCTGTGCAAAGTGTTCGCAGCGTTTGACTAACACGCTAACATTTTGCTAGTAGAACAGAACCGTCCAACGTCTCATCATCAGGTACCCGAGAGTACCAAGTCAGAATTTACTTTTGTCAATAAACAAACGCTCAATCGCTCGTATGTGCATGGCTGTTAAAAAAAATGATGATAATAAAAACAAGAGAGGCAAGGCCTTCAAGACTCACTTGCGATACACTTAAAAAGTATCCAAGCTTTTTATGTATTGAGTATAATTTCAAAATGTAATGTTTAAGATGAGAAAGATCATTTTAAAGCAAATTAAGTCCCTCAGCATTAATTACAGAGTAATTTCCCTTTTTTACTATCTGCACCAAAACGTTTGCAAAATAAATAGAACTTCCATGCTTAGCAAAAGAAGTTCCTGTTTGAACAAAAAATGATAATAATGACTGCTCTTGTTGGGTCAGAATATCAGATCAAAGTGCCAAGTTTAGAGAATACAAAAAATATAAATATAACAGTAAATGCAGTTTGCATATAATTAGGCTTCATTTTTTTATTTTTTGTGCCCATCCCAGAGGTGCAATATTGTTTTAAACAAGATGACTGGAAAGAACTGAATTTTTCCTATTTTTATGCCTAATTTGGTGTCAACTGACAAAGTATTTGCAGAGAAAATGTCAGTGTTAAAGTTTACCACGGACACACACGCACACACACACACACACACACACACACACACACACACACACACACACACACACACACACACAACCGAACACCGGGTTAAAACATAGACTAATTTTGTTTACACAAGTGAGTCAAAAATGTTAAAGCCTCCAAGAAAATGACACTATTTGCGACATAGAGAAATGGATGCTGCAGTTCAAGGGGTCTGCATGACAATGTTATGACTGTCACATAGGCCTGCTTAACCACTTCAGTGTTTCGGTATCAGGTACGACATTTCAGTTCTTTATAACGTTTAACGGCGGGAGGGCAGTGAACACGTAAAGACATTGCTCATGTGCTGGAAATAATACTGTTCAAGTGCGAGATATATTGTGCTCATGTACTGGAAACACATTGCTCAGGTAGGAGAAGAAATATATTGTTCAGTTGCGAGAAATATTCGATATGAATATATTTTCAGCTTTCACGCTTTGAAAGAAGGAGAGAGAGAAAAAACATAACAGAAAACTGATGTTGTTCAGGAACGGTCATGTAAACCAACGTGGGCAGTTTACTTCCATTCTCGCAGCAGGCTATCTCTTTAACTAGATGACGGCTGTGGACATATCTCTTCCTTAGTTTTTGTTCTGTTCTCATGCTGTGTTTCAGTGCAGCTGATGCGTTTTTTTAGTGACCGGTTGAACATTGTATTATAAATTTCTTGGCGACTTCGACGTTTAACTCTCTACATACGAACGGCGAAAGAGACGACGTTAACAGCGTTTCACCCCAGTTACCATCATCAAAATATTGCAAGCGGAAGGCTCTTATACTGAAGAGGTGAATGTAGACAAAGAATACCACAGTTCTGACGACGGAAGCTAAAGGTTGGGTCATTCAGACACCCACTGGACATCCGAGGGGTCTGTGTAGAGGATAAGAGAGGACTGACCGTACTGAGTGAGTTAATATTAATCAGAGCGTAAGCGTTCATTGTTGGAAGATGAGCCGCAAACGTTTTCTCAAGCAGCACAACGCCTGATTGTGTTTCCTTCACTTTCATGTCAACAACACAGAGACTGGGAAGGACTCAAGCTTGCTTTGAGTTTACTGTGTGTGTTTATGTCGTGTGCTGTGTACTTCACTGTTCTGTTTATGATCAAAAGGGTATCGCGCAGACTCCACCACTCGTAATGCCCCTTGTTGAGATAGACAATAAAGTGATTCTGATGTCCGTCAGCCTCGCTTTGCAACGTTGCCTCTCGCCGTCACGTGACTGAGATGTGACGTCAAGAGGTTTTAACCGTTTATACGAGCGGGCAATATGAGTGATTAGTGAATGTCAAATCGGGCCAGCTTCACGGACTCAGCTCTGTGAGATCTCCTCCAAAAGAAACAGCGAGACAGAGAGGACAGAGATTCTTCGCCCATTAGAACACCGCGTCAGCCATTGCTCATTGTCAGTCCGGAGCTGCGTCTCCAGGAGTGAGGGCGACCTAATGGAGTCGGGAGTAAATTTGACTTTCGCCGTCTGATTCCGTGGACAGACTGGTCATTTGTTTGGTTGGACTGCACACTGTGCGAAGCGTTCTGGATGTTTCCTGTGAATTCTTCTCTACCCGATCCTTTCTGGATGGGGGGTGTGATCAAGCTCCTGTCGGTGAGTGCACACTGTCGTTTGCAGGTTTCAGTACCGTTTCCCCAGCCATTCCTTCTGTTGCATGATCTCTCTCTCTCTCTCTCTCTCTCTCTCTCTCTCTCTCTACCATATATATATATATATATATATATGTGTGTGTGTGTGTGTGTGTGTTTGCCAACCATTGATGCAGTTTACTTAGAACCCTTCCAAGCGAGAGAACAAAAATTAAATATTCAAAAAAACGTTCTTTCACCATGGAGACAGCAGCAGCGAAGTGGAGGAAAAGTGTGGGGAGGACGGGGGGAGGCGGGGACAGGGAAGGGGGAGTGTCTTCATAGCGACTGTAATGGTGGGGCTTCAGAATGTTGTTGAAATCGTGACCGGTATTGGTCTGCTAGTGTCGTGACTAACCGCTGTGATAAAAGTGACAAAATTACAGTGACTGTATGTCTGAGGCGTCAGATGGCTGTCGTCATGGTGACTGCCGTGGTAAGAAGAAAGACGTATGTTCATAATCGTGCTGCAGTAGAAAGCTGTGTGTAAAGTGAGTGTGCCAGAAGGCTGTCTTGATATCGTGACTCTGGCAGAAAGCTGTCACACAGCTGGTGGTATCATTACTGCGATGATAAAAAAAAAAGATGTAACACAGCTGTTAATATTGTGACTCTGGTAGAAAGCTGTCACACAGCTGTTTACAGTTATCGTGACTCTGGTAGAAAACTGTCATGGTACTGTATATATTGTGATTGCAGTAGAAACTGTCACACTACTGTATATAATTTATTATCATGACTGCAATGACTGATTGATTGATTGATATGGATACTTAAATAGCGCCTATCTTCGGTCGGAGACCAAGCTCTAAGCGCTTTACAAACACGGGGTCATTTCCACAACAGGCTGCCTACTTGGGTAGAGCCGACTGACGGCTGCCACTGGGTGCTCATCGTTCGTTTCCTTTGTCATTCAATTATATTCTGGCACGCACACATACACACTCAAACAAACATGTAATATTTAGCATTTTACGTGGATGGCCGTTTTGTTTATTTACCCCGCCATGTAGGCAGCCATATTCCGTTTTCGGGGGCGTGCATATTGGGAATGTTCTTGTTTCCATAACCCATCGAACGCTGACATGGATTACAGGATCTTTAACGTGCGTATTTGAGCGTCTGCGTGCGTATACACACGGAATTCAGGTACTGGCAGGTCTGCACATATCTTGACCTGGGAGATCGGAAAATTCTCCACCCTTTACCCACCAGGCGCCACCGAGATTCGAACCCGAGACCCTCAGAGTGAAAGTCCGATGCTTTAACCATTTGGCTATTGCGAAAGCAGTCTCATTGCTACATATATCGTTACTTTGATGAAAAAAAAATTTTAAGCTGTCACACAGCTATTCATATCGTAAATGCAGTGGAAAGCTGTACACGACTCTTATATCTTGACTGAAATAGAAAGATGGCACACAGTTCCTGATAACGTGACTGCGGGAGGAGGCTGTCGCGGCTGTTAATACCGTAACTGTGGTAAAAAGACGTCATGCTGTGCTTAGTATCTTGACTGTGGCAGGAGGCTGTTACACAGCTGTTAATATTGTAACTGTGGTAAAAAGACGCCATGCTGTTCTCGGTGGTAAAAAGACGCCATGCTGTTCTCGATATCTTGATTGTGGTGAAATGCTATCACACAGCTGTTAATATCGTAAGTGTGGTAAAAAAAAAAAAAAAAAAAAAAAAAAAAGTCATGCTGTTCTTAGTATCTTGACTGTTTCGGGAGGCTGTCACACAGCTGTTGATATCATACCTGTGGTAAAAAGACGTTGTACTGTTCTCGGTAGTTTGATTGTGGTGAAAGGCTGTCACACAGCTGTTAATATCGTAACTGTGGTAAAAAGACGCCATGCTGTTCTTAGTATCTTGACTGTGGCAGGAGGCTGTTACACAGCTGTTAATACCGCAACTGTGGTAAAAAGACGTCATGCTGTTCTTAGTATCTTGACTGTTTCGGGAGGCTGTTACACAGCTGTTAATATCGTAACTGTGGTAAAAAGACGTCATGCTGTTCTTAGTATCTTGACTGTTTCGGGAGGCTGTTACACAGCTGTTAATATCGTAACTGTGGTAAAAAGACGTCGTACTGTTCTCGGTAGTTTGATTGTAGTGAAAGGCTGTCACACAGCTGTTAATATCGTAACTGTGGTAAAAAGACGTCATGCTGTTCTTAGTATCTTGACTGTGGCAGGAGGCTGTCACACAGCTGTTGATATCATATCTGTGGTAAAAAGACGTCGTACTGTTCTTGGTATCTTAATTGTGGTGAAAGGCTGTCACACAGCTGATAATATCGTAACTGTGGTAAAAAGTGCTGTTCTTAGTATCTTGACTGTGGTTGGAGTCTGTCATACAACCGTTGATATCGTGGCTGTAATAGAAAGGTGTCACACTGTTGTTGATGTCATAATTGCAATAGCAATAGCAAAACTGACAGAAAGCTGTTGATATCATGACATTTATAGAAAGGTGTCCCAAAACTATGAATATCGCTACAGCGCAGCAGTTGCAAAGAATAACAAAGTTGTTCACAACACACACACACACACACACACACACACACACACACACACACACACACATGCGCGCGCGCGCGTACTGTGATGGCAATATCATCACTGATTGGGGGAGACAGAGTGAATAAATGGATTTTATGAAGTGAGGATAACAAAGTAAGCTTGCAATGCTTTTTTCCGTCCCTCGGAAGGAGGACGAAAGAAAAAATATCGAACACACACACACAAAACAATGTGTGGGGTTTTTTTGTTGTTGTTTTTTTAACAAACTGGGACACCTCAACCCAAAGTAAGACACATCAACC
>NC_134881.1:32853888-32881388 GCF_041734735.1 Babylonia areolata | reverse complement strand
TATGTATTTTTAGCAGCCGGACTGGAGCAGTTCTTATAGTTTGTCATCTATGACGTCAGTGTTTTCAACGTCCATCACCGTCTTTAATTCCTCAGTACCAAGTACAAATAAATTGTCAACAAAAAACGGCAGTTTTAACTGGTTCCCGTGTTAATTTATTTGTTTGTTTTTATCACTTTGCCATCAATTGTAAAAGGAACCTTTTTGTGAGCAGCGCAAAAGGGTGCTGTTTGACTGCAGTTAGAAGAGAGAGACCCGCCGAAAGCGGAGTATGGCTGCCTACTTGGCGGGGTAAAAACGGTCATACACGTAAAAGCCCGCTCGTGTGCATACGAGTGAACGTGGGAGTTGCAGCCCACGAACGCAGAAGAAGAAGAAGAGAGAGAGAGGAGAGATAGAGAGGAAGGGGAGAGAGAAACTGTGAATGTCTCTGTGAAAGAGAGAGAGGGTGGATTTCGAGAAGAGAGAGTTGCGGGGGTTGGTGGGGGAGAGAAAAATTTTGATTGTGAAAGAGAGAGGAGGAGAGACAGAAACATTGTGTGTGTGTGAAAGGGGGAGAGGGAGAGAAGCTGAGTATGAAAAAAGAGATAGAGAGAGAGGGAGATATTGCTAATGTGAAAGACGGAGAGAGAGAGTTTGTGTGTGTAAAAGAAAGACACCGAGAGAGATGTTGAGTGGAGAGGGTGGAGAGAAAAAGGAAAACGGGAGGCTGCTTCCTGACCTGACGTGATGCCAGACACCTATAAAGACAGACAGACGGACAGACAGACGGTTCATACGCCCCCATGTCCAGCAATCGAACTATCAGAATGACAGTGCATAGTGTTTGGGGATGTTGATGTCAGAGGTCTTCTTCTTCTTCTTCTTCTTCTTCTTCTTCTTTTTCTCACCCCATTTAGGAGAAATCTTGATGGAAATTAAGACTAGATGGAAAAAAATGTTGAATGACGTTTCGTTTTGAAATGGCCAGCATTTCTGGTCATTCGCCCTTTTCGCGTTGTGTGTGTGTGTGTGTCTGTGTGTGTGTGTCTGCGTAAGTGGCGAGACGAGACTGAGTTGTATCACAAATATACCCTCCAAGCTACCCCATCACCCACCCCCACCCCCCACTCCAACGTACCGTACCCCTCTCCCTATCCCCTCCCCAATCCCCATATACCCCGCTCGGGTGGTAAAGCGGCGGGGGGGGGGGGGGGGGAAGCTCGTGTACTTTTTACTCCTCCCAATCCCAGTATTGTGGAGGAAGCTGGATGCGCATGATGTGTATAAAAAAAAATTAAAAAATTAAAAAAAACTTCTTTTTTTTTTCTTTTTTTCCATCTTATGTCACAGAGGAGGGTGTGGTGTAAATTGTTTTGTACCTGATGTCAGTGGGGTGGGCTGGGTCTGGTGTATTTCCTGTCTGGAAAAAAATGATATATATGTGTGTGTGTGTGTGTGTGTGTGTGTGTGTGTGTGTAAATCTGGCAAAACAAAATTATTGCTAACACTGTGCCCTACGTGGTAATCGAAATTGTTCTGATCGGTTGATACTCGTGCATTTGTCATCTTCTTTTTTTCTTCTTCTTCTTCTTTTCTTTTTCTCTTTTTTCCTTTTCTCCTTAATCACAGAAATAGGTTCCATAGCCTTTGGCAGCCATCGAAACAGCGAACTCTTATCTACTGTGTCTAGAGTTCCGCATAGGAAGGCGGGGCCCAGTTCTCTCATTTGGCTGCTCTAACAACCTTCCCCCTACCGAAGTGAGGTACCCCATTCACACCTGGGTGGGACGGGCGCAATAGCCGAGTGGTTAAAGCGTTGGACTTTCAATCTGAGGGTTCCAGGTTCGAATCACGGCGACGGCGCCTGGTGTGGGTAAAGGGTGGTGATTTTTACGATCTTCCAGGTCAACATATGTGCAGACCTGCTTAGTGCCTGAACCCCATTCGTGTGTATACGACAAGCAGAAGATCAAATACGCACGTTAAAGATCCTGTAATCCATGTCGGCGTTCGGTGGGTTATGGAAACAAGAACATACCCAGCATACACCCCCCGAAAGTGGAGTATGGCTGCCTACATGGCGGGGTTAAAAAAAAAAAGTCATACACGTAAAAGCCCACTCGTATATATACGAGTGAACGTGGGAGTTGCAGCCCACGAACGAAGAAGACACCTGGGTGGAGTTGAGGAAAATCGACACTTATGGTTGACACTCGAGTAAAAAGGACACTCACCACACCATGCCAAAACGGAGCCTCGAGCATTCATGACAGAAACGCCTTCGGAATACGTTTGCTTTTCTTTTTTTCTTTTTTTTTTTTTTTTAAGTTGGACGTGGTGGAACAGCTATGCTTCAACTGACAATATTTAATAATTATTTATTTATTTGGTAGCACATCATGTATCATAATTATAAGTAACTTTTGGCACCTGACAATATCCTAACGATTTCACCAAGATAAACGTACATAAACGATCATAGGTTCATGAAAAATAGTAGCAGTAGTAGTAGCAGCAGCAGCAGTAGTAGCAGCAACAGCAGTAGTAGTAGTAGCAGCAGTAGTAGTAACAGCAGCAACAGCAGCAGCAGTAGTAGTAGCAGCAGCAGCAGCAAATAAGAAGACGACGACGAAATGGCAGTCCGTTCAAGAAACAAACATCTGTAGCCATAATCACAGCGTTAAACAAATAGATAGTAATGGGGGGTAAAGGAAGAAGAAGAAGAAAAAAAGAAGAGAACACACACTGAGGCCAAACACATTTCAGTCGATCATTCAACTCAGCCTTGACACCTAATGCACATGGTTGACAAGAGAGCTGTCATAGTATGCACTGGGTCTCTAATAAATTTTTTTTAAATCGCGCGCGCGCGCACGCACACACACACACACACGCACACACACGCACACACACACCTGAACTATGTTGTGATAAACAGAAATACACACACACACACACACACACACACACACACACACACACACACACACACACACACACACACACACACACACACACACACCATTGCAGCAGCAGCAACAACAACAACGACGACGACAACACCTATCACGGGCAGTCCCAAATGTAGCCTCCTCCAACCCTTTGGAAGAGACAGATGGCGAGGGCAATACTGTATTCTCTCTCTCTGTGTGTGTGTGTGTGTGTGTGTCTGTCTGTCTGTCTCTCTCTCTGTCTGTGTGTGTGTCTCTGTCTCTCTCTCTCTCTCTCTCTCTCTCTGTCTGTGTGTGTGTGTGTGTCTCTGTCTCTTTCTCTGTCTCTCTGTTTCTCTCTCTCTGTCTCTCTCCCTGTGTCTCTGTCTCTCTCTGTCGCTCGCTCTCTGTCTCTGTCTGTCTGTCTGTCTGTCTCTCTCTCTCTCTCTCTCTCTCTCTCTCTCTCTCTCTCTCTGTTGTTTGTTCATCGAGTGATCCTCGACAGATGTCCTCTGCGCTTTGGCTGTTGACTCTGCTTTTGAAAACGCGCAAGCACCTACGCTTGCACAACCCACCCACACACTCATGCACGCAGGTATGCATGCACTCACACACACACACACACATGCACACAGGCATGGACACACAAATGAATGCATACAGATGCACATACACACACGCAGGAACGCACGCACACACGCATACACGCACACACACACACATAAAAGCGCACACAAAAACGCACACACATACACACACACTTTCTCTCTGTCTCTCTCTCTCTCTCTCTCCTTTCCATTGCCCTGAGGACTGGAAACAGTCTGTCTGTCTCTATCTGTGCGTGTGTCTGTGTGAGTCTCTGTCTCTCCCAATGGTCTCCAGCAGTCTCTTACTGTGTGATTTCCCAGGCCGTTCACAGCCAGCGGTGGTGGACAGCTGTTGACACCTCCAGGGACAAGTGGATTCTTCTTCCCTTCTCCGCCCCCCGCCCACCTGCCCGTCTCTCTCTCTCTCTCTCTCTCTCCCTCCCCCCAACCAACCCTTCACCATCCCATCTCTGTCTATATATATATCTGTCCCCTCCCTCTCTCTTTGTCCCCCCTCTCTCTGTCTGTCCCCTCCCTCTCTCTCTCTCTCTGTCCCCTCTCTCTCTGTCCTCTCTCTCTCTGTCCTCTCTGTCCTCTCTCTCTGTGTCTCTGACCTCTCTCTCTCTCTCTGTCCCCCTCTCTCTCTGTCCCCTCTCTCTGTCTCTGTCTGTCTCCCTCCCTGTCTCTATGTCTCTCTCTCTGTCTCTGTGTCCCCCTCTCTGTCCTCTGTGTGTGTGTGTCTCTCTCTCTCTCCTTTCTCTCGCTGTCCTCTCTCTGTCTCTGTCCTCTCTGTCTCCTCCTCTCTCTCTCTCTCTCTCTCTCTCTCTCTCTCTCTCTGTCCTCCCTCTCTCCCTCTGTCTCCTCTTTCTCTGTCCTCTCTCTCTGTCCCCTCCTCTCTCTCTTTCTGTCCTTTATCTCTGTCCCCTCTCTCTCTCTGCCCCCACTCCTCTCTCTCTCTCTCTCTCTCTCTCTCTCTCTCTCTCTCTCTCTCTCTCTCTCTCTCTCTCTCCACTTCTCCTATCCCTCTTTGGTTTGACGCCCTGCTGGTAAATTGAGTCTCTGTCGCCATCTTCCTGTCATATGCCCCTTTTGGCAGATAAATGCTTTCTGACGTGTCTTCCGTTTGTTTATTTGTGTATTTTTCTTCTTCCCTCTCTTATCTGTTATAGTTGCCCACTGACGTATTGATTTGAGTTCCCTCGTCCCTCCCGCCCTCCTGCACTCCCCCCCCCACGCCCTCACGACCCCCACCCACCCACCTTCTCTTCATCCTTCCGGTCCCCACCTTTTTTTTAAAATTATTATTCTTTCTTTTTTTTTTCTTTTTTTTTTTAATTCTGACATTTGATGAATAAATTGTTTCTGTTTATGTTTCTGTTTTCTCTCGCACCTTCCTCCTCCTTTTTAGCTGATAGATCGTTGTTTTTCTTCTTCTTTTCTAATAGTTTCATGTCCATCGATAAACTGTCAGTTTATTGTTAACTGCAACCACGCCAACACATATACGTGCGACGCGTGCGCGCGCACACACACACACACACACACACACACACACACACATATATATATATATATATATATATATATATATATATATATATATGTATTTATATATATATATATATATATATTATATATGTATATAAATATATATATGTATATGAACACATACATGCACACATATACATTGGTACACGTGTGTATGTGTGCGTACGTGTCTGTGTGTGCGAATGAATATATTTATGACTAAATTCCGGAACATCGTGGCCTCTTTTTTTTCTTCAACAATTTATTTCTTGTGTCCCTTAAGGGTTCTGAAACGTTACATCCATGCATCTTCTACTCAAACCATACAGACAAAAAGAGATGTCAAAAGAACAAAACGAAGAAAACAACAACAAAAAAGCCCATCCGCGCAAACACACAAATGCACATGAATAAGTTGTTGTTTTTTTCCTTTGCCATAAACAACGTTCTTGTCTGTATCAAATGATATAACTTTTACCGAAAAGAATCACAAAAAGAAGAAACAAGTGATTTAAAGTGTTAACAATATTCTTTTGTTGTTGTTGTTGTTTATGGGGGTGTTTTGTTGTTGTTGTTTTTCAGAAAACAACAATGGAGTTTTGAGTGGTTTAAAATTATGATACAAATCGCCTTAAATGACAAGATGGGAAGAATTTCGACTTGAAACCTCCACGGAGTATCCCGCAAGGCCAACAGTGCCTGAAATAAAGGGGAGGTCAACATGAATGAAATCAGTCAATCTCTCCTCAGGCCTCCCGCTGTCTACAGCTGAAGAGAATAACTCCCGTCATTATAGAATAGAATAGAGTTTGTCTTTGTTACCAGTTGTACCGGGGTCACAAGGAATAGGCGGGGGGGGGGGGGGGGGTAGTACATAAAAAGGTACAAACATAAATCGAAAATCATACACAAATATAGATACAGTAGAATTTAGGATACATACATGTTCATATCAATACAAGAACTTGAGCACACTCACACATGCATTATTGAGGCAAATCATTTGGTACATTGTTTGAGGATTAAAGGGACTGAGGTCAGACTAGATCATCAGGTAAATGGTTGTTGATTGCAATATCCTATTTGAAACAATTCTGTTGTAAGCTAAAGGCAACTCGCACTGACGAAACGATGATGATCTCTTCTCTTCTTCGAGAAGAATATGTTGTGTAAATAACAGGTGTATGTAAACACGTAATGACGTGATGTATTTGTTGATTTTTACTTTCGAGCGATGTTTTAAACCAACAAAAGCAGCCCTTCTTTTACCATTTTGAAAAAAAACTTTGCTTTGCCAGGCACACACATATATATATAGAGAGAGAGATAGATATAGATGTATATAATTACGCATGTGTTTGTAGACAGACAGGCATATAGGTCGATCGTCACTGTTATCGCTGAATCGATCTCGTCCAGTCAGACTGGCAGTTATAACCACATTATATGCTGTGGGGATCTGTTCCAGGTTAAAATGTCTTCTTTTGATCCCCCACCCCCACCCCCTCCCACGGCACAGGTGTTTGGTGTTTTTTTTTATTGTTGAATAGATTCCCGCTGCCACTGGGTAATTAGCATTCTCGGTCAGTTTGACATTTCCTACCCTGACAAGGACGTGCAGATGCTCTGATTTTACAGCCCCCCCTTCACCCCCTCCACCTCGACCCCCACCCCGCCTCCCACCCCCACCGCCCTCTTACGCAAGCTCAGTTCATGTTCTGTCACAGTTTGATTGGTTGGTTGTTTCTTTTGTGTGTGTTGTTATTGTTGTGTGTTTTTGGGTTTTTTTCCCCAGAGTTTGTTGTTGTGTTGTTTTTGTTTTTTGTGTGTGTGTTGTTGTTGTTCTTGGTGTTTTTGTTGTGTGTGTTTGATTTTGTTTGTTTTGTTTTGTTTTTTGTTGTGGTGGTGGGGTTTGTGTGTGTGTTTTGTTGGTGTTGGTGGTTTTGTTTGTTTTGTTGGTGTTTTTTTGTTTGTTTTTTTAGGGGGGTTTAGAGGGGGGGGGGGGAGTTTACTTCACAGAGCTTAATTCGTTTTCTGTCACTTTTCTTTTTACCTTCCCAAAGCTCTCTTCATTAATTTTTCTTTTTTAACGGTCGTCCAAAACGCCCACTTTTTTCATATTCAGAACTTCATTGATTCTTATCCATCTGATTGGTGCATAATTATATACACGTGTGGATCAGTCTATATCGGGTGCGAATCATCGTCTTGTTCTGCTTTTCGCTGGCTGTTAAACGTTAAACTTGAGCCAGCATCAAACAGCAACCGAAAACAGGGACATGAATGAGATGCTTGATTTAGAAGAGGACAGACACACACCATCCATGGCAGTGTGAGAGCAACATGTGTTTGTGGGTCATGAGCCTTCGACCCAAACTTCAGCCATGCAATGCAATCTGCTTCCCGCGTGTGGCGTTGCGTTGCGAAGAAACGAATATCAAAATGTGCAAATACTATGTTCCTAAAGAAACACCTTTTTTGTGAGACGTGTGTGTGTGTGTGTGTTTTCAGCTCAGCGTCTGATCATGTAACATGATGTGAAACGAATTTCCTTTGACGTGGAAGCCTACATGTTTATATAAAAAAAGAATATACATAAAAGATGTTTTTTAAACGCATCAAGCTCGCGCTGAGTAAAACCGATCAAAACTTAAGCCACATGCTTCCCATTTATGAATGACTGGTCTTGTCACAAGTTAACGAGTTGCTGTCCATTTCCAATATGTTTACTGAAGTTTTAACCCTTTATTTGGGTTCTGACTACGAGGGGTATCCAATTTAAAAACCACAATAAATAAAAATGAGGGAAATAAACCAAATTAAACACTTTCTTCCCTCTCGAGCAGTAAAGTAAACGTGTTGCCTGCTTTTCATTCCTGGTGGCAAAACTGTGTTTCCATAGTTGTGTGTAAAACGCGACAGAGTCAGTCACCAAGTGAGAGCAACTTCGATTCATGGGAGAATGGCCTTCGCGACATAATCGTCTAACATCTGTCGCTTTCTGTGGCAAGTTATTGGCAGAGATGTTCGTTTCTCAGACAGTGTTTCCGCTTTCGAGGGTTGCTCCCTAAAGCTGTATTATTGCCAGGCAGGGGGGGATTAGACTGTCGGCTAGCAGACAGAATGAAGCACGTCTTCGTGAATTGTGGAAGTGTCATGTGGATCAGAGAGACACGTGTTTACCAATCGTAGAAGTGTTACCGTGGATTACAGAAGATGTGTTTGTGGATCGTGAGAGTATTTCATGGACAAAGAAAATACGTCATCGTGAATCTTGGAAGCAATGATTATATTGGTTAGATGAGCCAGTCGTTTGTTTCTTTGTGAGTCGTTGAAATAGTTTGTATAGTTTGTTTTTTTTTGTAAATTAGAGATGCAAGGCTTTGTGACTTGTGGAAGTATACCGATCAAAGAGATATTCTCTCTAGTTTTGTTCGTCGTGGTCACGTTCATACAGACTGGAGAACATCATCTTTGTGAATTGTTAAAGTGTTATCATAAGTAAGTAAACGTGTGCCTATCAACGTGTGAGTAGTGGAAACAATTCAGTCGGAGATAAACTCATTGTGGAAGTATTGTACATGTTGGAGAACGGCCTCTTTCCCGAACAGTGCCGGAATCTATAAAATCATGACACATGTCATTGCAGATTAGAAGAACGCTTCCACGTCCAGCAGGTCGCGGAGGTGCTGCATGCACTCACAATAAAATATGCCTTGTGAAGTAGAACGACATGACAGTGGAGGAAAACAGGTGCAAGTAGAGAAACTCTTTTCGTCATAGATTAGCTTTACAACTATTTTTTAGTAGGGAGATCTGTGTGCGTGTGTGTATGTGTGTGTGTGTGTCTGCGTTCGCGTGTGTCTGTCTATGTATCTCTGTATGTGTGTGTGAGAGAGAGAGAGAGAGAGATTTGAAAAACCTAACATAATTCGAGTTCCGTCCCCTGTGGACTTGTCAGATGTCTCGGCAGTGTCAATGACCGCCTTATTGATTGGTGGAAATAATACGTGCATTATAGTAATGTTTTTGTATGTGTGTTGTTGTGGGGGTTTTCGGGATTTTTTTTTTTGGGGGGGGGTTTGTTTGTTTGTTTGTTTTTTTGATCATGAAAGAGTTAAGCCGATCAACGAAACACTCTCTGCGAAACGCGCAAATTCTATGTTGCTAGAGAAACACTCTTTGTGAAACATGTGGGGTTTTTTGGTTTGTTTGTTTTTTGTAATTGTTTTAACGTCTATTCACGTAACATTATTTTAGACGATTTTACTTAGACGTAGTAGCGTGCAGGTTGTATATAAAACGAGTCTGTTCTAGGTGGGTAAAGCACAGAACGTTTTGTTTCCTGTGCCGGAGGAATTCACCTTTGGTGTAAAAACACACAGACCCATGGGTCACATAAAAATCGTAAGAAACACAAAGTTGGATACACCGAGCAGTTACAGAAATGATAATGATGATAATAATGATAACAATGATGATAATAATAGTGATAATAATGATGATAATACGTTATATATCCTGTACAAATGGGACCAATGCGCGCGCTAACAATTTAACAACATAGCAAACAAACAACAACAAAAAACAGTTGCAAAAATTTAACAACATAGGCAACAGAAATCAAGACATATGAGCAAGACTTTTTTTTTCTTTTTCTTTTTTTCGGAGTTCAGTTTCTAAGGTTTGGCTCTTTCGGTGGATTGCGGCGGCCTCGTGTCGTGTTTCATGGATACATGTGGTGATATTTCCTGCCTTTTCCCGTTCCTGACGGCTGAACTGATTCCTCGCCAAAGAGGTGATCGTCGGACTGCCTGTGACACAGCGACAAGGCCACGTGGTATGGTGAGTCATGGCGCCAGAGTCGTCAAAATACAGGCTGCTTTGACTGGTTAAATCTGTGGCTGGTGTGTGTGTGTGGTGGGGGATGGGGGGGGGGGTTCGTGGGGACGTGGGGGTGGGGTGTGTCTGCGTGCGCGTGCGTCTGTGTGTGTGTTGTTGTGTGTGTTTATGTGTGTGTGTGTGTGTGCACATCTCTCTCTCTCTCTCTCTCTCTCTCTCTCTCTCTCTATTTCTGTCCCATATTTTTGCCTCCTAACAGAAAATCAAAAACTGATTTTTAACGACTTTTGAGGAAAACATTTGAAAGCCTTTGCTACAAAAAAAAAAAAACTTAAGCCAAGCTACAGCGGTTACATCAGTTCATGTAATTATCAATAACAGCTTGAAAGCGTGTTTTCTACTTACCGCTGATTGCTTTCACACACACACACACACACACACACACACACACACACCCTCTGTGACTGGGTGTCAGCGTTTCGGTCTGTCCGCCTTCATCTTCTTCTTCTGTCCCGTAGTCTCAAGACCGTCGGGGGTACGGTACCACTGGCAACCACCAGTTCTCTCCATCTCACCTTGTTGCTTGTCTCTCTCAGGGCTTCGCTCAGTCACAGGCCCACCCGTTCTGTCCCTGTACCTGTCTGTCTACCATCATCAAAAGCAATATGTACTCCTGCATTACCTAACCAGTAAAACTCCATAATTTTGACGCAGAGACTTCTGAAGATTTCTGTGCGCTAGGTTTCTGGCAAAAGTGGTGTGGATCCCATGCGTAATTAAGAAACTACGTCTTTTGTCGATTCCGAAGTGGTGCCGCACCTGAAAACCACGAGCGCACGTACACACACAGACACACACACAGAGACACACACACGCGCGCGCGCGCGCACACACACACACACACACACACACACACACACACACACACACACACACACACACACCGACACGTCCACTCAAGTTTATAAATGCTTAAATTAATGTATGTACGTGTAATGGTAGTAGTAGTAGTAGTAGTACTGGCAGTAGTACTTTCATCCAAAGTCTGTTCATACAATGTGACTTTGACGATTCGTATAGGTACTTAGTAAATATCCGTGTGCTGTGGGGTAAAAAATAAAATATTAAAAAAAACTAAAGCAACAAACCTCTTGAATGTAAAGCCCAGAAATACGGAGGCTGCTGGACAGAACGTGCTCGTGAAACACTTCTTGTTGGCTGTTGTTGTTGTTCTGCTCCGGGGCGAGGGGGGAGAGCTAGTTGGCGGGAGGAAGGTGGGAGAGAGGATAGAGGAGGGGGAACAGTGGATTGTTATGTTGGCAGCAAAAGGATCGATACTTCTTGTCAGCTAGGTATTGTTTCGTCGGCAAGCTGAGCGGATGAAGCCATCAAAAGGGGAGACGAACGAGACTCGACACCTGTGATGAAGCCGGTGATCTTGGTCTGACGAGCGGGGTGACTGGTGCGGTGGCCGAATGGTTAAGAAACGCCGGACTCTCGCCCTTTCCAGTTTCCTAGGTTCGATCCACGGTTTTCGGCGCACCTGATGGGTTAAAGGGGTTGGAGATTATTTCTTCCGATCTTCCTGGTCAGTATATGTGTAGACCTGCTAGTTAGTGTCTGAACCCCCCACGCCCCCACCCCCACCCCCGCACCCCTCTTCCCCCCCCGCACCCCCTTCTTACGCATACGCATGCAAAACATCATCATCAACAACAACAAAAACGCTCGTTAAAGATCATGTAATCCATGTCAGCGTTCGGTGGGTTATGGGAAACAATTATACCCAGCATCCAAACCCACGAAAACAGGTATGGTTGCCTACTTGTCAGGGGGGACAAAAACGGTCATACACAAATAAAAGTCCGACTCGTGCATACGAGTGAACGAAGGGAGTTTTTCACCCCACGAAAAGCAGACTAAGAAGATCGTAACGAGCGGTGGTGGGGAGTAACTTTAGACACTCCCTCCACCACATCCCTTCCGTCTTCCACCTCACCTCCCCACCCACAACCCCACCCCCTTCCACACAATCAATCCGCACCCCCTTCCCCCTTTCCATCTATGATACCTGAGCTCGGGAGGGGTGGGGAGAGGGGGGCGGGGTGCGTTTGCAGCAATATCAAAAGGTTGACAATTCGACAGCTTGTTTGCCAGCCGGGAGGATTGTGAGCGGTAGGAGGAGGGAGGGAGGGTGGGTTGGGTTGGTTGTGAGGGAAGATGTTGACGTTTTATGCCGTGAGACCGGTGTGTAGTGACGGGCCTGATTGAGTCAAGGTGGCACACTGCTCAATTATTGATCACACGCTCATCACAAAGGCCCGTTGCAGACAAACTCCTCTAACACACCAGTCCACTGCGGGGCTCGTGTCGTTGGCTTGTTGTTATTGTTCGTTTGTTTGGGTGTTGTTTTTTGTTGTTGTTGTTGTTTTTATCTGATCTATTCCTGCTGACTAACTGAGTTGTGATGTGTTGCTAAGGTCAAGGACTAGCTAGCTGGGTCATTTATTTGTGCCATAATTTTGGTGTGCCGGTGTAGCAGCCAACCCGAACATACCCCTCGCTTAGGTGGGTGTTTTGTTTTGTTTTTTTTGTTTTGTTTTTGTTTTTTGTTGTTGTTTTTGTTGTTTTTTTTATTTGGTTTTTTGTTGTTGTTGTTTGAGGGGGTGGTTTTTTTTTTTACTCCGAGGTCAAGTCTGGCAAGTGCAGAATAACCCCGGGGTCTGTGTAGACAGGCCAGGAACGACGCCTAGGAAGGTGAACTTCAACTTGTCTGGAGTCTGGTCTGGTCTGTAGTGATCCCCAAGTTTAGATTTCACCCCCACTGAATATATATATATATATATATATATATATATATATATGTATATATATATATATATATATATATATACTCTACATTTCTTCTCCTGTCAAGAGACGAAAAGAAGGCCAGTCATAGAGCGGAGGGGAAGAAATGTAGAGTATATGTTACGATGTTATTATTCAATTTGCAAGCTTTTCCATCGAAAAAAAACGGAAAAGTATAGGGAAAGAAATGTGGATATTGCCGAACTCCCTACTTCCGTTCTGAGTTATAATGGAGAGGAAGGGGTGGGAGGGTCAGTAAAAAGGCTAGTCCAGTCCAGAGCGACTCCCCTCCACCCCCCCCCACACACACACCCCTTCCAAGCCGCCTCCGCCACCCCCCAATTACTACTTTTTTCAAAAACTTGATAAACCCAAAGAAAAAGCCGGAGGTCATTTCCGACATGTAGGGGGGTCGATTTTGACAATCCACAAATGACCCGCAAGTGACCACCGTGTTCGTTTCGAGGCAAGACCAGCATGATGACCCCGGGGGTAAAATCCTCCAGGGGGGAGGGAGGGGGGGGGGGGCGTTTAAGGCTGTTTCGCCGTGACGGGAACAATACTTGACAGCGAGACAAGAAGTGCTGAACGTTGTTGTGGATCCTTCAGAGTGTCTCCCCCCTCTCTCTCTCTAACCTTGACGGGATGTTGTTGTGAAAGCCCCATTACATCGGCAGTGTGTGTGGAAGGCAGTTGTTCGGGCAGGTTTCATCCACCGATTTTGTGTGTGAGGGATTTGTGACTATTATCATTCTTGGTAATATTATTATTATTATTATTATTATTATTACGGATCTGCTATAGCGCCTATCTTCATCGGCCAGAGTCCTAACTCAATGCACTTTACGAACGCGGAATTCAGCTGTTCAATTTGCTGCCTAATTGGGAAGAGCCGAATGATGACAGTTGCCTGAAGGCGCCCATCGTTCGTTTCCTGCACCAGGCTTCCATCACACACACACACACACACACACACACACACACACATACACACACAGACACACACACAACAACAACAACAACAACAACAACAAGATTACAAATCAAACACACACACACACACACACACACACACACACACACACACACACACACACACACACACACGAGTATTAGAGTGGATTTTTTCTTCAGAATTTTGCCAGGGGTAAATCCTCCCCCCCCCCCCCCACCCCACCCCCATTTTGTTGTTGTGATGGTGTAACTGCACACCGCACGTGGGACCTCGGTGTATCGTCTCGTCCGAAGGACTAGCTTTTTAAACCACGCCTCAAGGTCTTGTGGAGCGGGAGAAAAATGCTTTGCGACAGTGAGATTCGATCCTGTACCCTCATAATTATTCTCTCGTTTCCCTAGTGGACGTATTACTACCCACAGGGCCATCATTCAGCGATTGAACAATTTATTCACCTCTTGGCATTTTCTGTTGTTTTGTTTTGTTATAATATTATATTAAACAAAACAGTTGTGGAGGAAGATCGAGTGCACGTGAAACAGGTTTCATGTCATTCTGAACGCCATGTTGCGGGAGTGGAGGAAAATCGGAGTGCACGTGAAACAGGTTTCATGTCATTCTGAACTCCATGTTGCGGGAGTGGAGGAAAATCGGAGTTCACGTGAAACAGGTTTCATGTCATTCTGAACGCCATGTTGCGGGAGCAAAAATAAAGCTGAAAGGGTGGGAGGGGGTTGAAACCCTATCGCAGACCAATCAGTTTAGCTTACAGAGCCTAGATGACTGCGCACGTAAGTGTACCAGTGTTGTCTTCGAAGTCTGACCAAAAAACTTTTGGGATACATGGATACCTCTCCCAGTTCTCAGTCTTGTCGTTGAACTTGTTATTGTTTGAGTGGACGAGTCCATCCGCCGCTTTGTGCGTTCTCCTCTGGAGCAAAGATTTTGTGGACTGTTTATCACGTGCTGATTCTTCTCTCTCTCTCTCTCTCTTCTCTCTGTCTGCGTGCCTTGTTATTTTCCATTTCATTTGTGCGTGTAAGATAGAGATCTCTTCCTCTGAATCTATTTCGTTTTGAAACTTCTCAATTTTGGTTTCTCTTCTGCTGCTGCTGTTGGGCGGGCTGCTTATTTGTATGGACGAGTGGGCCTTTACGTGTATGACCATTATTACCCCGCCATGGGGGGTGCGGGAGGTTCATGCTGGGGTAATGTACGTGTTTTTATAACCCACCGACCGCATGACATGGGTTACAGTATCTTTAACGTTTGTTTTTGTCTTCTGCACTGGCAGGTCTGCAAGCATGCTAACACTGGAAATAGAAAAGAAAAACGATTTCCACCCTCAATTCAACAGGCATCTCGACCTGGAATCGAACCCAGGACCCTCTACATTGAAGGTCCACTGCTCTGACCTGTTGGTTGTTACGCTTGTGCATGATGTTCGCTTCCCTACCTCATTGTTTTTGTTTGCGTCTTTATACAGAAAGAAAATTTCTACCTCTGTTGATTCGTTTAAAAACGCATCGGTTCTCTTGATGCAGTGATAGGCTTTTTTTGCCTTTTTTTAATTAAAAAATATCGTTTTAAATCCCTTTGCTTCATGATATTGCCAAGAATTTCTTTGTATGTGATTGATCACTTTCCTGCGCAACGATGTTATATGCGAGTAAAAGAATATTATATCCCTGGGAATTTGCAAAAAAAAAAATAAAAAAGAATAAGGAGGCGGGGGGGGGGGGGTCGAGGGGGGATCAGTTGCTTTTGAAAAGTTTTCGTCTGGCTCCTTTTTTCTCTCCTGGTTATTCTGTTATTTTCTTTCATTTATTTTGTTTTGTTGTTGCTGTTCTTACTAGTGTTGTTTTTCAACCTCAAGACACATGACGAGAGTCATTTTCTGGAAAGGTTTCTACAACTGATTCATAGGCAAAGGGTTGGCCTAGTGTGAACGTGAAAACTGTCACTCAACAGTGTGACTGGAGTGCCGAGATGATAATGGAAACTGTGAGAATGGAGAGGACACGAACTTTCATGAGACGCAGGACTCGGTTTTCTGGTATCATTCTGTGACCGTTTTCGTGACTGCATTTCTTCCGGCAAGCTGGTGAGTGGCCTTGGTTTTCTTGTGGGAGTGGGGAGGGGTTGTGAGGGAGTCGGGGGACGGGGGATGTAAATGTATGTGTGTGGTAGCGGTATGTGTGGGGGAGGGAGGAGGGGGGTCGGGGTCGAAAGGTCGGGGTCGGGAAATGCAGTTTCACAGTGGGTTCACTTGATATTTCCGAATATGAGTGAAGTTGAATTTTTGGTCAACTCTATGTGTGTGTGTGTATATGTGTGTGGGGGACGGGGCTTTTGTGTGTCTGTGAGTGTATGTGCGTGTGCGATATGTTGACACTGAGTTTTGTGCATTCAGTGCAGATACTTGTTCGTTATAAATTTTTGTTTCAGCATTTCGCTAGATTTCAGACCAAGCCCATACATTTCCCTTGGTTTCATTTTCATAGATTTGTTTTCCGACACAGTTGCTGCTACAATGTTGCTAGTAGCCATGGGTGTGTGCGTTGATGGGGTGAGAAGAATTGGTGGGAAGATAGGGGGGGGGGGGAGACGAGTACAGATATTTTGTCCTGTTCGATAAAAAGTGTTTTCAGACAAAACTTTATTTTTCTTTCTGTGCGTTTTTTTTTTTTTCCCAGGAACACTTTTAACATTTCCGTTGATAACATTTTTGTTTCTTTGTTGTTGGTTTTTGACTCACTTGTGTAAACAAAGTGAGTCTATGTTTTAACCCAGTGTTCGGTTGTCTGTGTGTGTGTCTGTGTGTCCGTGGTAAACTTTAACATTGACATTTTCTCTGCAACCACTTTGTCAGTTGACACCAAATTTGGCATAAAAATAGGAAAAATTCAGTTCTTTCCAGTCATCTTGTTTAAAACAATATTGCGCCTCTTGGATGGGCACAAAAAAATAAAGAATGAAGCCTAATTATATGCTAACTGCATTTACTGTTATATTTATATTTTTTTGTATTCTCTAAACTTGGCACTTTAATCTGATAATCTGACCCAACAGCTAGAGCAGTCATTATTATCATTTTTTGTTCAGACAGGAACTTCTTTTGCTAAGCATGGAAGTTTTAGTTATTTTGCAAACGTTTTGGTGCAGATAGTAAAAAAGGGAAATTACTCTGTAATGCTAGGGGAGTTAATTTGCTTAAAACTGATCTTTCTCATCTTAAACGTTACATTTTGAAATTATACTCAATACATAAAAAGCTTGGATTTTTTTTTAAAGTGTATCACAAGTGAGTCTTGAAGGCCTTGCCTCTCTTGTTTTTTTCTGTAATTACTTTTCCACGCTTGCTACATTTGTGTGTGAAATCAAGATACTGGGTTTACGGGGTTTGTGTACTCACTTCTTGCAACCCTTCACAATGCAGGTATTCACTGACAATTATACTTTGATGTGAAATTTCGAAAGACATTCTCTCCCTTTTACATTTAAACTACTTATATCTGACTGGTACCATGAAGAAATCAAATTATCTCCCTTCTACATTTCAACCTACTTTTATCTGTCGGATACCACGAAGAAATCAAATTATCTCCCTTATACATTTTAACCTACGTTTATCTGTCGGATACCACGAAGAAATCAAATTATCTCCCATATACATTTTAGCCTACGTTTATCTGTCGGATACCACGAAGAAATCAAATTATCTCCCTTCCACACCACAAAGAAGAACTTGGGGGACAGGTTTTTAATCAAATCAAAATCAGACAAACAAGACTGTATACAGACATGTAGACTTTCACGACACTTTGATGAATGGAGTATTTTTACTGCCTAAATTGCTTTAATTTTAGGCTCTGGCAGTATAAAAATGTTAATAAATCATCGAATGGAGTTCAGCTACACGAAATTTCATAAACAATGGCTCGCAAGTTATATTTGTTGCGTTCCTTTAAAGAGCTGATTTTTTTTCCAGAAAATTTTAAAGGCGGTAAATGTACTTTTTCGAGCTCTTCTCATGGTAAATCGACTGCCTTAACCCCTTCGCTGCTGTACCGTGGAGAAATGAGATCAGTGTGGTATCGTTTCTGTTGTTGTTTTTTAAGTGCAGTTACTACTACTACTACTATTGTTTGTGTTCTTATCAGTGGTGTCATTGATTTTTTTTTCTCTCAATAGTAATGCGGTCTTCAAAAAGGAAGACATCCAAAGAGAGAAAGGTGACTGACATCCTGACTTGTAACCTCAGGGGTTTTTTGTTTGTTTGTTTGTTGTTTTGTTTTTGTTGTTTCTTTCAGTGAGACGTGCGCAAGAAGGGTGGTTGGGGGAGTGGGGGGGAGTTGCGGGGGGGTTCAGGCACTAGCAGGTCTATACATATATACCACACACATATACTGACCTGGAAGATCGGAAAAATCTCCAACCTGAACCCTCCACCCCCCAGTTGCGCTGAAACTGGTGATTGAACTCAGAATGAACGTGCATTGAAAGAACACAAGTTCACTGACGAGCATTCACTTCAGCAGCAGTGAAGTGGTTAAGTTTACTGGCTTCATTCTTCCACAGCTTAGTGATCACTCCCCTGCCTCTCTCTCCTGACAGGCCGCTTTCCTGGACACTCTAAAGCATGTTTTCTTTTTCTGGAACAAGAGACTTATCTTACAGTGGCACAAGCACGCGCGCGTACTCACACACACACACACACACACACACACACACACACACACACACACACACACACACACACACACACACACACACACACACACACACACATTCACGCACCACACCACACAGTGCACACACACACACACACACACACACACACACACACCACCACCACCACCACCACCACCCCATAACACACACACACACACACACACACACACACACACACACACACGCCCCTGCACGTGTGCGTCTAGAACTGAGCGGACGACCAGTAAAGCCCCGCTTTTTGTCCGTGCGGTAAGCTGTGGAAAGAGGTGGTAGTGGTAAAGTGGTGAAAGAAATGGGAGAAAAGAAAGTGCTTCTCAGCCACCATGACTGAAACTCTCTCGATCACTCTCTGTCTGTCTGTCTGTCTGTCTCTCTCTCTCTCTCTCTCTCTCTCTCTCTCTCTCTCTCTCTCTCTCTCTTTGTCCAGGGCTGGGTGGAAAAAAGCATATATACTTGCTTATCTTATTACCCTGGTGAAATAAAATTTCGTTTCGTTTCGTTTCTCTGTCTTTCCGCTGAGATTTTGCACCAAAGTTGATTAAACCTGTGGGTGTTTCGTTCGTTTATTCATTTATGGTCTGTTCATCTAATATGATGATATTAGACTGAAAATAAATGATATCATCAATATTATTATTATTACTATATTTTTTATATCATAATGGTGATTATTATTATCGTTAATTAGAAATCATCAATTGTGAAAATCAGTGGCAGGGGATGTTTTCGTTTACTTTGTGTTCTGTCCTCTTTTTTTCTGTCATTTTCTGTGTGTGTGTGGGGGGGGGGGGGGTTGTTGTTGTTAGTGGTGTTGGTGGTGTGTGTGTAAAACAAAGCTGGAGCGAAGCTGCCGTTAGTGAAATACTATGAAGTCAAACCATTTGATTTCTGTCTGTCTGTCTGCTTCTGTCACTGTTTCTCTCTCTCTCTCTCTCTCTCTCTCTCTCTCTCTCTCTCTCTCTCTCTGTCTCTGTGTGTGTGTATGTGTGTGTGTGACATTTGTTTGTATAATGACCTGTATATAATGGCATGAGGCTTATGAACACTAGACAATTTGAGTCTTGAGCCTCATTCTCTCTCTCTTCCTCTGTGTGTGTGTGTGTGTGTGTGTGTGCTTGAAGAGAGACAGGCAGAAACAGAGGAAGATGAAGCATGAAGATGATGACTAATTGCTTAATTGCTTGGAAAAAAAGACGAGACGAACAGACGTTTTAGAGGGTGTGACACAATCAATAGCTTTATTCCTGCTTTTACATATCGTCCACCCTGTGTGTTTGTCTGTCTGTCTGTTTGCGCATGTGAGTGTGCAGCTGTATGTCTGTCTGTCTGTTTTGCATGTATGAGTGTTTTGGCTGGTTCTGTGTACCTGTGTGAGTGTGTGTGTCTGCCTGTTTGTTAGTTGGTAGGTCTTTTTGCCTCTGTGTATGCGTGTGTGTGTGCGTGTGTGTCCGCACGCGCGTGTATGTGTGTGTGTGTGTGTGTGACGCTTTGGTACGTAGTTTTCTGACCTGGCTCGTATTTTGGAAAGTTGCACAGTACCGTAAGCAGCGCTTGTTCACCTGCACAGACTGTGTGGGTTTGCCCAGTGCACGTTTACCCTCTGTGTGTATGTGTGATGAGGAGTGTGTGTGTGTGTGCGTGCGTGTGTGTGTGCGTGTTTTGGTTGAAAAGTATATTTTCGTGGATGGAATTTCTATCCAAATCACGAACTCTCGATCATATTCCATTAAGAATATGACCACGGACGCGTTAAGAGCATGCTCATGACCAGACGGGGGTTTTTAATGCGTTTCTGAAAAGCTTTTAGCGTGACTGAAAGATGACCTGATTGTTGTGATGGGTGGGTGCACAGACCCTCCTGCAGGAAATAAAGGTCCATGCCCTGAGTCAGTGAACGTGATCACTGCGCTTTTTTCAGAAGGCGCGGCTGAATCTTAGCTACCATGTGTGCGCGTCCGTGTTGTGCCTAGTGATTGGGACGCTGCACATTTGATTTGAATGGTAATGTTATAGGGTCCATAGCCTTTCACGGCAACAGAAGTGACTTCATATACACTGTATCTGGGGCTCGACATTGGAAGGTTCAGTTCTCTCTTCTTGCGCCTGCTTATTGGCTAACTGTGTAAGAGTTAAGGGCCGAAACACTTGACTGAGGGGGGCCTGGGGGGCTTCTTCTCTGAATACCTTGTACTGTCCAGCTCTCCGTAGAGTTTCTTATCATTAACCTTCCCCGAAAGAAGTCAGGTACCCATTCACACTTGTGGAGTGAGGAAAATCGGAGTACAGTTCATTTCCCGAGGACACAACGCCA
The DNA here is from genome assembly GCF_041734735.1 of Babylonia areolata. Lineage (NCBI taxonomy): Eukaryota > Metazoa > Mollusca > Gastropoda > Neogastropoda > Buccinidae > Babylonia > Babylonia areolata. Next base: position 32,860,670 of record NC_134881.1, on the reverse strand, counting down.
TGCCGGCACGGGGTCCCCAACTCCGATCGCTTGTGTGACAACACTGGATCAAAGTCCGACGCCTGACTTAATCTGCCACGGTGCCTCAGAGCCGTTGAACCTTTGTTGTTGTCTCGTTCGTCATTTATTGGATTCCCCCGTCTCCTCGACGAAGGCGTCAGTACGTCGCAGGTCCTCCAGTCCTCCGTAGAGCTTCCGGGCCGCTGGGATTGGGTCGGGCCAGGTTTTCTCTCGGAGGGCTTGGTGGAGCGGGCAGGACTGCAGCAGATGTTCTGTTGTCTGGCTGCCTGTTCTGCATGGGCACTGCTCTGTGTCGCCGATACGGAGTTTCGTGTATAGGTGGTGTTTCAGGCGGTTGTGGCCTGTCCTGAGCCTGAAAATGGCTAGCCTGTTGAACCTTTGATAACCAGGGGAAGAAGAATAAGGTATGTCAGACTACTTCATGGCTGCTGTCAGATTTTACCTGCCTTATTCAGATGCTTCGATTCGCATACTTTGACAGTCGTACGTTGCCGCCTTGCATTTTTCAGATGTAAATTCTTTGTGCTTAAATATTAGGTTGAAATCGATCCACACAATTGTCTCCCATTGAATTTAAGCTATGGATTTTTTTTTAACTTATTCTGTGTCATTGCTATCTGTCTCAGACTTTCATATACTGTGCCATGCTGCTTCTCTCGATGTTGTTTTTCTCTTAGGGATGGACACCTTCTCTTGTGTGTGTGGTCGTGCAGTTATATCTTTTTGTCATTGGTAGCCATAGCCCAACTGACCTCACATGGTCATATGAGGGCTGAAAACACGTGTCAATGTCGATACAGTAGAATCTGAAATAAAACACGTAAAAGATACTTGGATACAAGCACAGTCATTGTCACTTACATAAACCCAGGACACGCCTCTGAGGTTGACCATTCCGTCATATTTTCGCCAGAGGACTGAATGAAATAACATGAGCACAAACATGATTATACATAATACGCAAAAGAATGAACAAAATAACAGATGTTCAAAACCAAAATAAATGCCAGCGGGCACTTCACACGTCCTACGAAAAAAAAAACTAGAAAAAAATGCCCAATTATCCAGACAAGAAAAAATCAACAACTAGAAATCAACGCTTTCTAAAAAAAAAATATATATATATATACATGAATGGGCAATGAAGGCAGAAAGCAAGAAAGGAAAATGTCGACGAAAAGAAAGGAAAAATGTCAAAAACAAAGAGAGCTATAGAAACCAGGAATTTTGCATCACAGTTTCCGTAGTAAGGTGGGAATGCAGTTTGTACTGAAAGAGCCCATTGAGGAGGATGTGCATGTGTAGTACACTACGTCTGAGTGACTTGTATTGTCTCGTTGCTGATGTTGTTGTTTGTTTTCTGTTTGTTTGTTTTTTTCTTTTCTTTTCTATAGTAAATCTACTTATGTATTGCAACCTGATTTTTCATGTGTCTTGTGCTGTTACTTGGATGTCATGTTTCAACGAACCTGTGTGCCTTTTCAACAAACCTGTGCAACTGCCGCAACTTTTAACTGCTGTTTGTCTCAGAATTAATTTGCTCCGCACCGTTGTATTGGAGACAAAGATGTTTGTTATGGAGGGAAGTGTTGAGTTTAACGATAAACTGGCAGAACGCCCTTGTATCAAATAAGTGGAGTGATGGCCTAGAGGTAACGCGTCTACATAGGAAGCGAGAGAATCTGAGCGCGCTGGTTCGAATCACGGCTCAGCCGCCGATATTTTCTCCCCATCCACTAGAGCTTGAGTCTGGACGCTAGTCATTCGGATGAGACGATAAACCGAGGTCCCTTGTGCAGCATGCACTTAGCGCACGAAAAAGAACCCACGGCAACAAAAGGGGTTGTTCCTGGCAAAATTCTGTAGAAAATTCCACTTCGGTAGGAAAAACAAATAATATTGCACGCAGGAAAAAATAAAAAAAAATAGGTGGCGCTGTAGTGTAGCAACGCGATCTCCCTGGGGAGAGCAGCCCGAATTTCACACAGAGAAATCTGTTGTGATGCAAAGAAATACAAAATACAAAAATGAAGTTGTTCACGGCTTGGGTCTGATGGTTGCGTTGTATGAAGAGGTGAGTCCTGTTTGCTGGTTGTACTGTCCCAGGCTTAAAATAGTGCGGGCCATCGCCTCAGCTTGTGAGGCTACCTCATACTGTTGTTACCTCTGGATTGTGTCCGCTTGCTTGCGAAGGTTCCTGCCTTGTGCCGACGTCTCTGCCTTTAACCTTCTGCAGTTGTGGCCTGGAGGCATGGGCAGCATGTTAATTACGACAGGAGCGGGGGACGGTGCTGGGTGAGGAAGAGGTTTGGGGGCCGGGTGGGGTGGGGTGGGGTGGGGAAGTGGGTAAGGGTGTAAAATGTCACACCAGCCTGAAAGCCAACTGGTCATGTGGGGGCGACTGTGACATCCGGGCCGCCTCCTCATGCCTGTGACGTGTGTGTGTGCGTGCGTGTGTGTGCGTGTGGGTGTGTGTGTGTGCGTGCGTGCGTGTGGGTGTGTGTGTGTGTGCGTGCGTGTGTGTGTGCGTGTGTGTGTGTGTGGTTAAGGACTGAGGAGTGATGAATACCGTGACAGGACGCCAGTGACGCTGTGCGCTGTTTTGAAGTTCGTGGGCTTTTGTTTTTTTCATCCTCCTTCACTACTGTTCGTATTGTGATTGTGTGTGCACAAGACCGTTTCGTTCGTGGATCTTTAACGGAATCGTTTTTACTCTCCACGTAGATGTGGTGCAGCGCATATGGATAACTCTGCACATTCCATGCCTCAATGAAACTGAAAGGAACTCATCTGTGTGTCTGGTTGTTCATGGACCATATGGCAAAACACCGGTTTTCCTTCAGCAAAAAACAAAACAAAACAAAACAAAAAAACATTGATTTTGCCAAATACACAAGTAGGAACTACTATGCTGTACGTTATGTTGGTCTGATAGTTGGATGGTTGTGCTCACTTGTTTATTGAACATGTGAAAGTGAAACAGTACGCCATACCATCGAGCAGCTGATTGGACCATATGAAGATCTGTTGACATCAGTTAAAGAAAAGTAAGTTTAGGTATGGCCACGTTACCAGACCCACTGCCTGGCCTTGCTAAAAACAATCTTCCAAGGAAGAGTTTAGGGAGGAAGTGGAAGACAGAAAAAAAAAGAAAAAGAAAAAAACAATGTTGGACTGACAGCATTTTTAGAATGGACAGGAAAACCGTTTTGCAGATATACAGGCGTTGACACATAACCGACAGACCTGGAGGAATCTGGTGAACAGTTCTATGCGGCGCCCCAATGTCTTTTCATCGAGTTAAGGGAGGAAAAGATATCAGTCTCCCTTCATTCACGAACGTGTTGGAGGTGGAAAACAAAAATCAAGGTTTGGAAATGCTTTAAGTTAATAAAACCACGATGCAAGAGAAATGAATCGGTTCCTTCAAAAGTATGTCACACCAGAAACAAAGCGACCCTATTGGAAATAATATCAGAAGTTTTGGGGGGAACCCATGGAATATGTTTGAGCTGAATTAATTAATGAATATAATAATATATAATAATATGAATGAATTAATATACAGAGATAAATGCGCCGTGTCTTGACCCAACTGATATTGTTAGTTTGTGAGAGAGAGAGAGAGAGAGAGAGAGAGAGAGAGAGAATAAAGTCTATAACTCCTAAGTGAGACAGAAACATTATCTCTTGCAGAAAAAGTTTCACGACCTTCAGCTATAGTTCCGCTGATCTTTTAAGCTTTTTCGACGTTATAAAACAGACTTCTTTTTTTCTTCTTTTTTCTACATAGACGTCACCGTCGATGAAAAAAATCTTACAGTTTATGAAATATTTAAAGAAAAAGCTCTGAACTTGGAAAAAAAACATAGATAGAAACCACACGTGTCTTGTCAAGTTAGATTCAAATTAAATCAGTTTACGCGCGCGTGCGCGCGCGCGTGTGTGTGTGCGCGCGCGCGTGCGTGTATGTGTGTGTGTGTTGGGTCGCCTGGCTCAGAATGCAGCCCACCAGTGAGCGATCAAATACAGGTTGTTGGCCTATGCGTTGGACAGACACTTCAATTGTATCTGTACGTGTGTGGTGTCCTTAAAGGGAATCGTAGGAGTGGATGAGAAAGAAAGCGTGTTTTGGGTTGGTACAAGCGGTTGCGAGCGAGCCACAGAAATGAAAATAGCTTCGTGTTTCGTTTTCCCCTCTCTCTCTCTGTCTGTCTCTCTGTCTGTCTGTCTCTCTCTCTCTCTCTCTCGGTGTGTGTGTGTGTGTGTGTGTGTTCTGGTACAGACAAACAAACCGTGTGTCAGACCATAGATATGGAAACGAGGATACGCAGCTCGTCTCGTTATCCGCTGTTTGCCATGGCGAAGAACCGTGCTCGCCTTTGAAAGACAAGTCGTTGATTTTTTTTTTTTTTTTTTTTTTTTTTCCCCTCGTACGATGTCAACAAGTAGAAGTCGTTTGTCAAGGAGATGATCATTCTTATTTTGTTTTTATCGTTATTGTTGTTGTTTTACTTCTTTTTGTATTTCGTTGTTTTTTGTTGTTGTTTTTTCTTCTTCTTCGTTTTCTTCTTTTTTTCTCTTCTTTTTTTTCTTTTTTTTCCCGTCAATCAGTCCTGTCTTTTTCTTTCAAACTTTACTTCTGGGGTTTTTTCTGTTTTGTTTTTCAAATTTCGTTTCTTTCTTTTCCGTTTTTTTTTCTGTCTGTCATTTTTATCTCTCTCTTCTTTTTTTTTTTTTTTTTTTTTTTTTTTTTTTTTTTTTTTTTTTGGTTTGTTGTTTTGTTGTTGTTTGTTTGGGGTTTGTTTTTTTGTTGTTGTTGTTGTTGTTTTTTTGTGTGTTTTTTTGCTTTCTTATTTCCTTCTTTCTTTCTTTTTAGCTGTTTGTCCGCTATTTACTTTGTTTCTTCTCTCCTTTCTTTCCGTCCTTCCAAACACCTCGGTCAATTTTGTTGTGTGTCAGCGCTTTTATTATCCCTTAGGGACACGGCATACATACATTTTCAATAAACTGTATTTTGGGGAATATAACGATAAAAGGAAGGCATGGGAAGGTGGACGGGGCAGTGGTTTCTTGGGGACTGGAGGTGTGTGGGGGGAGAGGGGGCGTGAGTGTGTGTGTGGGGGGGCGGGGGCGGGCATTGAAGAACACTTGCGTAATTCGTATGTTCGCGAATTTACTTTAAGATACACCTGCACGGTATTTCATTGTCATCAGTACAGCGAGAGGGGATTCGTTGGGACCTTTGTGGACATTATGCTGTTGCTATGATTTCTTTCATAGGAACAAAACGATTTATAAGCGGAATATGGCTGCCTTCATGGTCGTACACGTAAAAGCCCCACCCATGTATATACGAATGAACGTGGGAGTTGCAGCCCAACAAAGAAGAAGTTGTTGATAAGTGTGCTCCACGTATGTGATTTTACACACACACACACACACACACACACACACACGAATTCAGAGTTCCGATCTAATCAGTCAACTCTTAATGTGAATACCTTACACTCTCTTGCATATCATTTTTGCTTGAAATGCCACAGTTTGCTGCATAAAGATACGGGAAGAAACACATCAGAATATGAAATGTGAACTAGATTGTTGAAACAGATAAAACAATCTAAATAAAACAAATGCTGATGCACTAAGAATCACAGAATCACGAGGAATCTGGCGCTGAGATAATTAAAAACAAAACACTACAAGAACTCAACAATGCAATGGAGGAACGAACTTAAAAAAATGAATGAAAGAAAGACAACCTAGGTATTGCGCACGTGCCAATGAAGCAGGGAAGATAATTATACGTTGACACGCCTATTTTCTTTTAGAATGGAAAACAAGAAAAGATTTTGATAGATAAAACAAAATAAAAATGTTTTATTTAAAATAAGGGAGAAGAAAAAAAGGGGTGAGGTCTGTTTGACATGCAGCCATTTTGTGAAAGGAGAGGAAAAACAAGATAACTATCGACATAAAAAAAGGGGGATGTATATAGATGTACATATCGGCACATGACATACATCCAGGGAACATGAAGCAGCGACAGAGATCGTGCACACCTTGACACAAACTGTTTGAACTTGCACTTTCAGTGGCACCGACTTCACCTATATCTATGATTTTTATTTGTTATAGAACACACACACACACACATACATACATACATACATACACACACACACACATACATACAGACAGACAGACATTCATACACACGCGCGCGCGCGTGCACAGATAATCAACTTTCCTCAGTGCACATGCGGGTCGACATGGCTTTCCAAAGTGAAATGCGTTCGCGTCAGTGTATTTGTTGGGTGTTTAGTATGTGCTGAGGTATAGCAACTTCATTCTAAATTCGTTATGTCGTTCAGTTGATGTTACACCTTCTATCATTTGCTCTTCGTTTGGTGTGAAATTTGCTTCTGCATATTTTATACTTTGCGCTTTTTTTTTAGCCTTTCATGTGAGGTGAGATGAGGTGATCTCCTCCATGCCGCTGTGAGGATTAAAGGATTATTGAAGTTCAAATTTACGTGCAAGCGCTCTCTCTCGTGTGTGTGTGTGTGTGGTGTGTGTGTGTACCCTTTGAAATGCGCTGAAAGGTTTACGAGCCAGGGAGAATTGAAAATGCAGTGTAGTATGGGTGTGTGTTAAACTGTCCGGATCTGCAAGATTGTACTGGAAATTCTTTACGTCAGCATTTTTCCGGTATAGTCCGTCAAGTTGCAGACATCTTCCCATGCCTTTTATCATTG
>NC_134881.1:32681388-32851388 GCF_041734735.1 Babylonia areolata | reverse complement strand
AAGTATTTGTTCCCTCAGCTGGAGCATGCCTTGCATGGCGGTGTACGCGTGAAAGGTTGGACAATGCAGCAGAGTTGAAGCATTTTTGAGTGCGTCACAGCGAAGAAGAAGGGAAAGAACAGGAGAAGGAGCGTGCAAAGAAGAGAAGAAAAAAAAAGAGAAAAGGAAAGAAGAAGAAATACTTGGCAACGTCAGGCAGTGTACAGCCAGCAGCCACAGCGAAGACTAGCTGTCTGCCCTTTCTGCAGAGTGAACCCTGGGGATCAACAATAATACGACAGCCTTTTCCTCACAGGAGGCTTGAAAAAAAAACGTTTTGAGGACGACATCAGTTTTGGCGTCGGCGGTAAAAACACATTATGCATGTATGCATGGCGGTCCCGTGCATCACAGAAAAGTGTAGGCGCATAAAGTTAAAGCCTTAATTTTCCGCGTGGGTGACATTCATCTGAGGGGTAACGAAATGATGGGTCACTTTTCGTGTCAGCCCCTTCTCTGTGGGGTTTTCTCACGTAGAAACCTGCACCATGTCAAGCGGTGGTTTTTGTTTCTGGTGGGGTTGGGTTGGGTTTTTGTTTGGTGGGGGGGTGGGGGGGGGGTTCCTTTGTCTCTTTATTTTCTTCCCCCATGAAATGTGGGTTAAAGACAAAAATGCGACAACGTTGAAGGATTAATCTTCTGCTCAGCTGACGTGAGGATTGTCCTGTACCTCCTCCACCAGACCTTGGGTCGTTTTGTCTGGGTGTCACTCATCCCATTGAGGCGATAAACCGAAATGTCGTGAGTTCCATTTCTGTAGAATCAGAAAAAGAACCCATGGCAAGAAAAGAGGTATCTCCGGTACAAGGGCACAGTTTGTTGAGAGAGGTCAACAGATGAGTAGAAGTAAAGAACATTCTATTTTCAAACCTAAAACTTTCGGCTTTCGTTGCAGAGTGCGCGTGAAATACGACGATGTTAAAAAAATGAAATGTCATTGAGGGAAGCCTGTCACTGAACGAAAATACACACAGCACGCGTATTTCCATTTTTGTTTCTCGTGGGATGGTAAATGTAAATAAGGCAGTGTTTGAAGAATTGCGTTATTGTTTGAGAAAAAAAAACATGTTACTGAACTAGAACATGCGGGAAACTGTATGTTTTTATATTTCATTGTGATTGTGTATAAGAATGCCAGCTTAAAAAAAAAACAAAGACAGGCAAGAGTAGTGTTGTTAAAGCGGACAGGGGTATGTAGTAACCCATATACTTTTTTTTATAGTTATATTGCTCAATGTGTGTAAAATGTGGAGTCTTGGCTGTGTTGATAGATGTGTGACTGATTGACTTTACGAGACAAAAGTATATTGATACACTTTGTTTCATCAGTTTCTCAGGGGAGAGTGTGTGGCAGTGTTTCAGAGCTGATGTGGTATCGAAACGAGCATGTTGCTGCACACTTTGCAACTAAAAGAACTTTTTGCGTGTGAGTGTGTGGATCTGTTGGCATGGCAATTTTTTAAAAACCCGGTGTGGTATGAAGAATGTGCTTCACAGGACAGAAACTGAAGTAAACCGGAAAAAAATCATCCCGGGTGATTTCCTCAGTGGAGGGTGTGCATGAAATACGTGCAACATTTATGACTCGATTCGGCAGTGAGAGGTGCACTGGACATAAATACGAAGCAATCTACAGAACGTTTGGGGGGTTTTGTTGTTTTTTCGTCGTGAGATATGTTTATCAAAAATGTCAGCCTCTGACAGCTGATATGTCATGTGCAGCGTGTATTACTGGACAGAGTGTGTGGTTACACAGAAATACTTTTCTCTGTCTCTGCTTGGAGTGTTGCGATCGATGTGAGCGTTTTACGAGTTGAAGAATCATGACATGAGGAGCACAGTTTCCTTAACCAGAGATTGTAAAAGTTGATGTATCATGAGGAGTCCACGTTACTGAACCAGAGATTGTAAAGGTTGGTGAATCATGAGAAGTCCACTTCACTGAACGAGGGATTGTCAAAGTTTATGAACCATGAGGACTGGTGATTCTAAAAGTTGATGAATCATCAAGACTCCGCTTTCCTGGACAAGAGATTGTGAAAGCTGATGAAGTATGAGGAGTCCGCTTTACTGGACAGAGGACTGTGAAAGGCGATAAACGATGAGGACTCCACTTTACTGGACAAGCGTTTCTAAAAGCTGATGAACCATGAAGAGTCCATTTTACTGGACAGGGGATACGAGCAAACCAGAAACCATTGTTGTTATTGTCATGGTGGACTGTGTATTACACGGGGCAGCGGTTAAGAGCAGATAAAACTTGCTGAAGGGGGATGCCAGCTGGGCGAAGGTGGTTTGACAGAGACTGGCGTCATCATGGATGTCCTTAAGGAGCTGGCTATAGTCAAGGAGTCCAAGGCCTTCTTCGATGGTCTGATGCCTGTACGTGTGTGAGGGATTGGAAGGGTGTGCTTGTGCACTTCTGGATGCGTGAGTGGGGTGTGTGTGTACATATATATATATATATATATATTGTGTGTGTATCTCTGTGTGTGTGTGTGTTTCTGTGTGTGTGTATGTGTGTGTCCTTTGTCTCTGCTCTGCGTCCCTCTGTTACTGTCTGTCTGTCTGTCTGTTTCTCTCCCTATTTATCCGTCTCCCTTGCCGCTTGTCTAACTTGTCAAACAACACCCATTGACTCAATGATTAGACGTTCTGCCTGTCTGTTAACTACGCCCTTTGTCTCAGTGATTAGTCTGTCTGTCTGTCTGTCTGTCTGTCTGTCCGTCCGTCCGTCCGTCTGTCTGCCTGCCTGCCTGCCTGTCTGTTAACTACGCCCTTTGTCTCAGTGATTAGTCTGTCTGTCTGTCTGTCCGTCCGTCCGTCCGTCCGTCTGTCTGCCTGCCTGCCTGCCTGCCTGCCTGTCTGTTAACTACGCCCTTTGTCTCAGTGATTAATCTGTCTGTCTGTCTGTCCGTCTGTCTGCCTGCCTGCCTGCCTGTCTGTTAACTACGACCTTTGTTTCAGTGATTAGACTGTCTGTCTGACTGTCTGTCTGTCTGTTAACTACACCCTTCGTTTCAGTGATTAGACTGTCTGTCTGCCTGTCTGTTAAATACACCATTTATTTCAGTGATTAGACTGTCTGTCTGTTAACTACGCCCTTTGTCTCAATGATCTGTCTGTCTGTCTGCCTGTTTGTTAACAGCGCCGATCATCTCTGCATTCAGACAAAATGACAAAACACGGGTAAAACACCGGCAGAACCATTCGCCATAGCGGATCGGACTATATTGTTTCGGTTTGGTGTTGTATTGTCTTACTTTTTGTTGCAACAGATTTCTCTGTGTGAATTATCGGGCTGCTCTTCCTGGGTAGAGTGGCTCGCTCCAGCACAGCTCCACCCCTTTTCTCTCTCTCTCTCTCTCTCTCTCTCTCTCTTCAAGATGAAAAATTAACAAAACTGGAAATATTACCACTATACAAGCAATTCGACTACAATAAAATGGTCCTCATGTTCAAAGTACACAAAAACATGTCACCACCATACCTCAGTGACCTTGTTCAACGGGCATCAGAGCGTTACGATTCAGCTAATTATATTCTGCCTCGTGTGCGCATCGATTTGTACAAATCTAGCTTTGCATTTTTTGGACCATCTGCTTGGAACTCTCTTCCTTCGTTCATTAAGGCGTGCGATTCATTACGTTCCTTCAAATCAAACATACGAGAACTTCTGCTCCACAAACAATAGGCCCACAAAGCTTGCTTTTTTTTTTTTCTTTTTTCTTTTTTTTCTCTTCTTTTTTTTTTAAATTTAGATAACCAACTAAAAAATACAAAAATCATGCTTTTTTCCGTGAAGTTTGTATCTATACCTACATGCAGTGAATTTATTTTATTTTACCTTTGTGCTTTGTTCTTACTTGTTCGCCTGTAAATTGGATGTTATTACCTGTAACATCTGCATCAGCAAATTAACCACTTTTGTATATGTGCAATGGTAAAGTTGTGCTTCTCTATTTTCCTTATGTCCGCTATATGTTTCTCACCTCGGTCATGTCTCTGTATGTGCATAAGTATATATATATATATATATATATATATATATATATATATATATATATATATATATATATATGTGTGTGTGTGTGTGTGTGTGTTGGGTGGAGAGAGTGTGTGCATGTGTATGGATATGAATGTATGAATGCGTTCGTTTTATTACTTTTTACGATGTTAATGATGATGGTGGTGATCATTCTTCGTTCTAGTAGCAGTGGATGTAACAGTGTTAACAATTTTTTTTTTTTTTTTTTTTTTTTTTTTTTGGTCGTTATCGTTAATGTTGTTATTGTTATTGTTGTCACAAGGACAGATTGGAAGACTGGGCGATGCCTAAAATCTTTATCCTTGAGTAATAAAGTTTTTGAATCTTGAATCTTGAATCTTGAATCTCTCTCTCTCTCTCTGCCAGTGTAGCTGTTTTCCTATCAAAGTGGATTTTCCTGCAGATTTTTTGCCAGGTACAACCATTTTTGTTGCCGTCGGTTCTTTTGCGTGCGCTAAGTGAGTGTATGCCGCACGCGGGACCTCGGTTTATCGTCGAATCCGATTGATAGGTATCCAGACCACCACTCAAGGTCTCTTGGAGGGTTAAGATAAGATAAGATAAGAATAACTTTATTCTCTTCAACTAGAGAAATTTGGTCAGGTGCATTATTACAACATAGACTAGTAAACAACATGAGGACTATAACTGTAAACGTCAACAACAGCTTTTACGAATATAACGAAGACACAAATGTAAAAATATCACATACACCGTTTCATACATTGATCCACACACTGCAGGTAATGACTAATGTTCTTAATGTAAAATCAGAAAGAATTAAAAAACTTTTTTTTAATATAATTATGGATAGAGCCTACTGTATTGCACATTGATTATAAATAGATAAGATAAGAATAAAGATATATTGCATCAGGTGCGTTAAAACTCAACCAGATAATCAGCACACACCCACACTCACCCACACACACACGGATGACTTGATTAAACAGGAGTAATAAACATATGTTTTCAAATAAAAGCAGGAAGAAGGAAAAATCCCGGTCTGCATATCAGACTCCACCATTGAATACGGTTGTTGTTTTTTGTTTGGCTGTTTTTTGTTTTGTTTTGTCAGTTTGTTTGTTGTTGTTTTTTGTATGGCATGCATTGACGCTACGGTTTTTGATTACTAGTAATGGCGTGTTTCGTCGAATTACGTTACATCGTGTTGTACTGCATCGCATTACACTTTCTTTTATTAGGTTGTGGTGTGTTGGATGGTATTGATTGTACGATATTGTTATATCAGATATTCTCAGTAAGAGATATACGCTGCTGGGATGTGCGACTACTGAGTCTGCCAAGCCAGTGGTATGTTTGCAGGTTTAATTGCCGTATCATGGAATACCACTGTATTTTCTTTTCCTTTTTTTAAGGTTTAGTGGAGTTTTATTGCTCTTTGTGTTGTTGTTTTTTAACGTGCTTTTAGTCCTGTAAGTCGGCTGGATCAGTTCTTAGCCAGTATGGACCGATTTGGAATTGAGCTGCTGACCTTTGGTGGGAAGCAGCTCTAGATTTCTCAGGACACAATTGCTCTGATGACCTCCTACGACCTCTCCCCCACACCCTCTTTCCATCACCCTCCACCCTCCGTCATTCCATTTTCTACTACTGTTTTGCAGACAACAATACATTTTTTAAGTCTCACTCACAGGTCAAGTCAATACACTGTTTAGCAGACAACAATACATCTTTTAGGTCTCACTCACAGGTCAAGTCAATACACTGTTTAGCAGACAACAATACATCTTTTAGGTCTCACTCACAGGTCAAGTCAATACACTGTTTAGCAGACAACAATGCATCTCTTAGGTCTCACTCACAGGTCAAGTCAGTACAAGACAAAACTTGTTCTTTTCAGGAAGGGGGTACATAAGAATGTTTCTTAACATTTCGTAAAACTAACACAGAATATGAAACACATTATGATATCATGCTCACAATCGGTTACAATGGCCATTCCATGTGATTGGTTAAGAGATACATTTGGAGGAGAGAGAGATATATATATATATATATATATATATATATATATATATATATATATATATATATGCAGTAGGCATCAAGAACATAAAAAGATTCAACATTGTTTACTACATGGATGCCACAAAAAAATGGCACAAAGTCTGGGAGGCGATTGTTTTGACAAAACGACGCGCAAAAAAACGAACTTTTTCTTCCTTGCGAAAATGCCTTTTTTCCTGTTTTTCCTTTTTTTTTTCTTTTTTTTTTAAGAGAGAGAGCGATACACATCCTTTGGTGAGAGATTGGCAAGGAATCTAACATTGATCGCCCCCTTGTGGACTGCCGGGCTGGGACTGTGGGACAGAAAGAGCTTGGATGGGGCTCTATGTGTGTCTGTGTGGTGTGTGTGTGTGTGTGTGTCTGTGGGGGGAGCGGGGGGCGGAGGTGGGAGGGTTAGAGGAGAAGGGTGTGATTTAGCATGAGCGGCGTGAGAGTAATGCAAGTGAGAGAGTAGCGAAGGAAATGGGGGCAGAAAAGGTCACTTTTTTATTGACATTACCGAGATACGTTGTAGAGAGAGAGAAAGAAAGAGACACGGAGAGAGGAATCGATAAGTATTCTGATTAACAAAACAAAAAAATAGGAGTTATTCATGTTCGCGCGCGCGCGCGTGTGTGTGTGTGTATGTATGTGTGTGCGTGTGTGTGTGTGCTGTATTCATTGGCCACCCATGTACGCCCCTATGTTTCTTCTTCTGGGGCCGTATTCAAGACAAAAGTCATTTGCCTGAAGGCAAGTTAGCCTTGACATGGCAGGGGCCCACGGGTACAGTTTACCTTGAAGGTTCAGTTATCTTCGTATTCAATACACACCAAGTACACTCAGGCAGCTAACCAGTCTATAAATAAAAATCCTGGTGATTCCCTTCCGCGCATGCTCTTTTACTTCGCACCGCGCCATATTGTGGCAATTAAAGAATAAATAAGTAGATGAATAAACAAAAAGCTTCAGTAGCAAAACATTGATAAGAGTCAGTAACTTGTCGAATTTAGGGGCCTTTTTCGCATCCTGACACACAGTCCTTCCTGCTTTTCAGCTAAATGTAAAAATAAAATGGAATAACGGAGTTCGGATTCAAATATTTCTCTGGAATGAACGAATTTCGATGATCTGCGAACTTAGGGCATTGCATAATTTATCGTCTGCAAGTGCGCTCACTTCACAGCTACTTACGTAATTCATATGGAATATAATGACGTCAGCCAGTCTCAACACGTCAATTTTGACTGCCAAGCAAACGAAGGATAAGATCAAACTTTCAGGGGCCGTATTCAAGACACGGTCTCTCCGCAAAACGCCTGCTTTCCCTCAACAAAACCATCACAACAAAAGGGTTCGCCATATTTACCTCTGCTCCGTGGGCAGTCACCCTTAGCAGATGGTAAGGGTAAGTTGCCTTCGGGTTTGTAGACCCGCAGATTGGTTTTTGTGTTCCTGATTACTGGATATTGCTTTCCGTCGGACAGGTTGCCTTGCCTCAGGCAGATTACACGCAAGGTATACCCGCAGGCACGATGGTCTCTTGCATACGGCCTCTGGACGGGGAAGACGTGTCTTGTTAGGATTAAGGAAAACTTCAGAAACCATGTCTCTTTATAAAGCTGACAGTGTTACATACGAAAAATAATCAACATTAAAATCTTGAGAAGAAGAAGAGGAAGAAGAACAGTGATGATGACGACGATGATGATGATGATGATTTTCTTTTTATCGCTTCTACATAAGCAGTTAGCATCAAGTCAGTACTCCTTAATCAGTGCTTCCCGTCAGTTAACACAGAACTTACTCATCCACCAGGAAAATTGCGACTACCAACTGACACTCCAGTTCGACTCATTGTCTGCAGAAAGCGTCAGGTCGGAGCTCAGGATACTGTCGCACGATACAGTGCATCCTTTGCGCACGGTGCTTCGTGTGCAGTCCAGTCTGAAGACCGCTGTCAGTGTTTAAGTCAGGAAATGGAGAACAGCCTTCGGCCTGAGAGACTTAAGCTGTGTCGGGCAGGTCGGGGGTAGTGGTAGGGGTGGGGTTGTATTTCATGACCGTCTGTCCGCTAACGCCCAAGATGAATAACTGCCAGACAGTCTGATCAACGCGATCAGGCATTCTCTGCCAAAGGTTACATGAGCTCGGCTTCAGTTTCAGTGCCATCAAGGGAACGTCTCGGGTCCGGCCTAATCCATACACGCTACACCACCTCTGTTTAATCATGATGCTAAAGTATGTCTGGGAAAGAAGTATGAGATGAGTAATATGTATAAAATCACGTGTTTTCTAATGCACGCAAGGGAGTTTTCTGAATATTGTGCTTTATAAGTGTCCATTCTTCTTCTTCATGTTCTTCGTAGTAGTAATAGTAGAAGTAGTAGTAATATATGGTCCGCTCGCATGTACATAGAGCTTGTCCTTCTGGGAAAAAAAGTAAAAGAAGAAGTAGCGGAGTAAAGATGGATGAGGGACTCGTGATAGAAGCTCAACAATTATCTGAAGCTACGCAGGCCTTGACTGCCAGACAACAATGCACAGAGAGACTGTTGAGTCTTGTCTTTTGTTTTTCCTTTGGCGGACGCACAGACTCCATGGCCCATCACAGCACTTGTGTGTGTTGATGACATGTGCTCCGTGCCTGCGAGCCTTTTGGTTTTTCAAGTCTGTCCACGCAGTGTGATTGTAGACGGGGACGTTTTCAGGGGAGTGAGGACACAATAATTGAACAAAGTAGCAGCGATAAAAACTGGAGCCATAATCCGTCTGGAAGGCACAAATTGTGCAGAGACTGCGTGCAATTTGTCCGCATTGTGTTGCTCCAGATTGCTTGCCGGGCTAGGGAGAGGCCTTGTCAATACACCTTGAGTTCAGCGACAGAGAGAGATGGCCAGTGATTCTGTACCCCTCGTGAACAAAATCTCAACGAATTTCAACTGGCAGCAGCTGATCTCAGTGGAGGCAACAACAACAAATGGAAGGGGGGGGGGGGGTTCGTTTACATCTTGTACGAGAGCATTTTTGTTCTGATTAAAAGCTATGTTCGGAGCAGAATCGTAACCGAGATTGTGAAAACATGTTCATGAGCTTCTGGCCTTGTATGTCTCCACTGTCGAAGATACACTTTGCATACACAGTCGTTGTTCTGTTGTTGGTTTGTTTTTGTTTTGGGTTGGGGCTTTGTTTTTAGGGGGGGTGTGGGGGTGGGGTCGTTCTGTCAGGCGAGGTTGAAATAAGTTCCCATCCCTTATTGTGTGAAGGTAAGTCAGAGGTCTCCCCCATTATCGTGGTGGAGTCTGTCTCAGTACTGAGCTAATCCTAGACCTCATAGCC
Source organism: Babylonia areolata (assembly GCF_041734735.1). Classification (NCBI taxonomy): domain Eukaryota; kingdom Metazoa; phylum Mollusca; class Gastropoda; order Neogastropoda; family Buccinidae; genus Babylonia; species Babylonia areolata. The sequence goes on along the minus strand of NC_134881.1, from coordinate 32,841,952 downwards.
TCCTCGAGTGGCCGCAGATAACGCAGACGAATAGTTAACACCAGCGTGACAGCTGAGTCAGTGTTCGTCGTTGTGTTGCATTGCAGCTAGTTTCTGTGTCACTCCAGTAATCTCACAGAAAACGGGCAGTACCAAAGCCTATATCCGAAGGTTTCTTTGAAGTGGGCGGTGAAGGAAGAGCCCCGCTTCACCCGAAAGCAAATGTTAAAGAGCTGAGATCTACAACAGCCAGCAACAACTGTAACAGTCGAGTTTTCATGCCAGTACTGTAAGATTCCAGGTTGACAGACTACTGAGCTTTGACAACAGTCGAAAGCTTTCGTGAGGTCAAGAAATGCGACAGACAGTGATGTCTTTCGTTCCACGCAGTTTCTTTAGGAATAGGAAAAAAAATGGCTGTTGCATATGAGACTGATAATGAAAACCTACCTGATAGGAAAGATTCTTTCTTTAAGGACTGAGGGAAAAAAAAAAACCCGCACACACACAGCATAGGGAAAGATCGCTTAGCGTGTTCAGCTCTTCAAAAAAAAACTGTAAAACTCTGACGAAGGAAGCCAAAGTTCAAAAGGAATCAGTCAGCGAGGATTCCTTCAAAAATACATTCGTGGAGACAAAATAAAACAGTAAAACAAAATAAAAAAGCAAACAAGCGCACACGCACGCACACACACACACACACACACACACACACACACACACACACACATCAAAGAAAGACGCTAATCAGATCTCTTCCTCACCCAGGAAAGAACAAGTAAACCGAGAGGTGGCCGGAAGTGAGGAACCAAAACAAGCCAACAAATGGATGGGTCGCCGAGACCAATCACCATCAAATCAACACACACAAAAAACAAATTCAGGACAGAAAACGGATTTCATTGAACTGGTATACTCTATTTTTTGCAGGCGGAAATGTAAGGTTCAGAGGCGGAAAATCAGCTAATTTGGGTTGGCGACGAAACAGAGGGACGGTAGGGGGTAAGATGTGTTGAGGAATGACGGTGGAAGGGAGGTGGACGTCTTTGGAGGAGAAGACTAACGACACGTAATTAACAGTGACTGCTCGTGTGTGGTTGCTTTTAAGATTCTGGTTGAACGGGGTTCTCCAGTCAAAGTGGGTCGGCATTGTAAAAAAAAAAATAATAATAAAAAATAAAATAAAAACGGTCGGAACTTCTTTCTTCTTCCTCGTTCGCCTCCCATTAGATAAGCAGCCCGGTGTCCTCGATGAAGGCTGCCGTCCGTCGCTGCTCCTCCAGGATGCCGTACAGTTTGGCTTCCACTGCTGTCGGAGTTGGCCAGAACTTCCTCCTGGATGCTGCATGCGTCCTACAGTTGGTCGGAACAAATGTGGTCATATTTTCACTTCTTTTTAACTGGGCACACTCTCCTTCGCAATCTTTTCTCTGTTGCCCAGAATGGAGTTCACACACAACATAAATTATGCTAAATCAGTGCGAAGGAAGAAACTGAAGTTTACGAAGTGCAACCCAAACCACTACGCAAAAACCACGCGCCGAGTGTGCGCTTTGTGCGCGTAAAAGAGGCCAAGCCTGGCCCAGAAGCCGTTAAATACGGTAATTTGCTTGAAAGACGCGGACAGACGGGCAGAGGCGGGGAACAGGGGGTATGGTATAGGTAGTGGGGGTGGAGAGGGTTAGGGGTTTGAGGCTGGGGGAAAAGAAGGGGGGTTGGGAAAGCAGCGGAGAGATAAAACAGACAGTGGAAAATGGACAGACGCAAACAGACGAACAGACCGACAGTCACACGTTGACGGACAAGAGAAAAGCTTGAAGTCAGAAGAAAGGAGGAGGAAGAAGAAAACTGCAGAAGGAAGAACTGAACAGAAACTGGAGAACGAAGAGGAGGGAAAGAAGAAAGGGGAGATGGGGATGGGAGGAGGGAAAAGAAACCTAGACGGACGAATAAAGGAACAAACCGCAGACATCTGGGTGGGGGTGGTGGGTGGACGGGGACCATGGAGAAGGTCAAGAGTGTGTTTGCGTTTGATGGGGGGTGGGGAGGGGCGGAATGTAAGGGGGTCGGTGATGGGAAGAAGGATATTGTGCAGAGTGAGGGAGTGGAGTGCGAGTTGTTGACTTGGAGATTGGGTAGGGGGTGTGAGGGGGTGGGGGGACTGGGTGCGGGGTGGACGGGGAGGGATTCTATCCCTGCTGCCTTTTTTCAACTTTCCCTGGCTGTCTGGGCTTCGGTAGAGAAGCAAGATCGGGGAAAAAACGGAAAGTTAGAAACGAAAGGAATTTTTTTCTTCTGGGTTTTTTTTAATTTATTTTTTAAGAAGATTTAATGTAATTACAGACAGCGTCCGACACACACTTGCTTTGATTGCGTTGCAGGGGGAAAGGTGCTTTTTTTCCCCTTCCTCCTAGTTTAAAACTCTCTCTGTCTCTGTTTCTATCGCTCGCTTTGTGTGTGTGTGTGTCTCCGTCTCTGTCTCTCTCTCTCTGTCTGTCTGTCTCTCTCTCTCTCTCTCTCTCTCTCTCTCTCTCTCTCTCTCTCTCTCTCTCTCTCTCCATGTGCGTGCGTGAGACACATCCAAGTGCGCGCACACACACACACACACACACACACACACACAGAGAAAAAAATTCCAAGTTCACGCACGAAATAAATTCGGATTATTGCACGCTATGTTTTGTCTCTGTGTGTAAGTTTGATTTATGTGTGTATAAACAGGAAGGTTCAGAACTGCCGGCAATGAACAGAGAACGAGAATAACAAGAAAATCAAAACACAGACGAGTCCATACAAAAATAACAACTGCAACGCAACAACGAAAAGTATTGGCTGCTGAAAAATGTTATCAAGTGCACACGCACACGCACGCACGCACGCACGCACGATCTCTCTCTCTCTTTCCTTTCCCAGGCACACATGCATCCATTCGCGCGCGCACACACACATACACACGTGCGCACGCACGCATCCATTCACACACAAACACACATCCTTTTGCGCGCGCGCACATACACACGCACACACAATTCATGCCATACACATATTTTTTCTTTCCTCCCCGGCTTCCATCCTTTTGGATCCCCAAGAGAAACGAGCAAAGATCGATTATTCATTATATATGTAATGATTACTACTGTATTTCTTTTCTTTTTAACAGTATATTTCACAGTCCTGTTTTTCCCAACCTCTTTACAATACACTTTATAGACAACTTTGGGAGGTCAATGGATTGTTTTTTGGGTTTTTTTGTTGTTTTTTTTTGTTTGGGGTTTTTTTTTTTGTTGTTTTTTGTCCTTTCGCTCAGATTGAGAACTTCAGTAAATTGACAGATCAAATTGTGTCCAGTTCACATGCCGTAGGGGATAGTTTCCAGCAATTGTCGAGATAGCTGACCAGTCCACAGGGGTTGAAACCGCAGTCTTATCAGGCAAACAATTGGCTCTCTGCCTCGGAGAATATCAAAACGGGTCCTAGTGCTGCCTTCCAAGGATTTTTTATTTATATTCTTCCCAACTTCCATTTTTTGCGTTCGACATTATGTTATCTTATTTATTTATTTATTTATTTGCTTGTTTATTATTTGTTTACTTATTTACGTTTTTAAAGCATCTTTGGAAAGAATATTTGATAGTGAAAGCATGTTTGCCTGCACTTATTTTCATCCACTTACCTCCCTCTCTCTCTCTCTCTCTTTCTCTTATATATATATATATATATATATTATGCACACACGGGTTTAGACAAATAGATAGAAAAATATAGATAGATTGTGTTTGAGTGTGTGTCTGTGTCTGTTGGTTGTTTTTTTAATTGTGATTTTCTTTGGTGTGGTTTCATTTCTAGCAATCCTGCTCACGCGCAAAGCAGAGGTGAATCATTACGTCGGTGAAATGCGTTGTCATTGATACTGGGGAAAGAGATATAGGCTAATAACGATTCTGCGCAGCTGTCGTCAGGCAGTACATGGCTGACGGTCACTGTTGAGTTGCTGTGTGCTGTTCTCACGGCTTTATTGCCTCTCAGATGTCCTCAGGTATTGATGAGCTCAGCACACGAGCATCTGCGATCTGTGGATGGTGTTGGTATCTGTGTGTGTGTGTGTGTGTGTGTGTGTGTGTGTGTGTGTGTGTTGTTTCTCAAGGCCTGACTAAGCGCGTTGGGTTACGCTGCTGGTCAGGCATCTGCTTGGCAGATGTGATGTAGCGTATATGGATTTGTCCGAACTCAGTGACGCCTCCTTGAGCTACTGAAACTGAAACTGTGTGTGTGTGTGTGTGTGTTTCTGCAGTGTTGACAATAAATTGGGTGGGTGGTTGGATGTGTTCATGTGTGTGTGTGTGTGTGCGCGCGCGTGTGCGCGTTCGTGTTTGCGTGTGTCTTGAGGGAAGAGTGGGAGGTGGGAAACAAATCGATGTGTAGAGAGATAATGAACTGATTTACTGGGGCGTGGAGGAGGTCATCGAGATGTGAGTTGATTAATTTGGAGCTTAGTCAAGCCTACTTGACGATAAATATGATAAACGTGAACAGCTTGCGTGGCTTATGAAAACGAGAAGGTTCTGGTGGTGGTGGTGGTGAGAATGGGGTTGATTAATAATTATTACTGGGAGACTCGGGGGTTGCTCGTTTGTTTGTTTTTCGCTTCTGTTTGAATACATAAACGAAATTACAGAACGAAGGATAAAAGTGATGTTACTTATGATTGCTGACACTAAAGCACATTAAAAACATAACGAAAAAAGAATAAAACATGCGAGATACATTGCGCCGTTTAAACATGTCAGCAATGTCTTCCATGACTGATAAGAAAAACAGGCAAAGAAAAAACACTAAAAAATAGAAGAAAACACGAAAGGGCTGGGAAACCAACCCAAAATGTGTCTTAAAGTACACACACTCCTGTCGCATACAGGAGGGAATCCATTACTAATGGTGAATTGATTGTGGCTAAACTCTTGACAATTCATATTTTCATCAATAAAAAAACGAATAGCCAAGCATTTTTGTTGAGTATAATTGATTCGTGAAGATGTTTGGTAATATATATGTGTGTGTGTGTATATATATATGTGTGTGTGTGTGTATCCATTGATGAGTTCTATATGTATGTATTTGGAGAGAGAGAGAGAGAGAGATGTGCGTGTGTGTGTTGCTGCTTCGGGGGCTGGGGGCTTGGAGGGGGTTGTCATAGGTATGGGCGGATCAGTGTCAGGTATGTTCTATGTCCTAAAACATTGTTTTCTCACTTTCTCCTTTCCCCAAGAAGTGAGCCTAAGCAGCAACAGTAAGCGTACACACACACACACACACACACACACACACACACACACACACACACACACACATTGTGACACACGCACGCGTACATAGTTCTCAAGATTTTAAAAGGTGAATTAAACTTGAACGTGGTATAAAAGTCTTCTTAGTTCTGGATTTTACTTGGTGGCAGCAGTTCATAGTACTTTCCTAAAATATGTGTGTCGTCAGATAGATACATAGATAGATAGATGTTTGTTGTTGTTGTTTGGGCGTGAGGACAATATTAGATACAGAATTGCTGTTTCTATCTCTCTCTTTAAATGTCTTCTTCTTTTTCCTACGCTTAAGTTTTCTGATACAGTTTTTTTTTTCTTTTTCTTTTTTTTTTCTTTTTTTTTAAGAGCCAAGCTCGGTAGCGCGGATCCTGACAGCCAGCTTTGGCCGTGTCCTTAACGCTGCCTGTTGTCCCTATGTGTGTGCAGGGAGTCAGCCTCAGCAGCCAGAGCCGCTCAGCCTCGGAGGAGGATCGGGACGGCGGGGACGGCGGCAGCTCCAGCAGCAGCATGTGGCGAAACATGAAGGTGGGCAGGGTTCTAGTCCTGCGTCGTTACTTTTGTGTGTGTCGTCGATTTTCTGATTGTTTGGTTGTTGTTTTTTTTAATCTTTTGATACTCTAACCTTCCTTCTTTCTCCTCTCTGTTTCTGACTCTCTGTCTCTCTTTGTCTGTCTCTCTCTCCTTTTCTCTCTCTCTATTTCTCTCCCTCTCTCTCTCTCTTCCATTCCCCGTGTCAACCGAATGACGATTGCGAACACACTGTTTCATTCTTTCATTCATTCATTCATTCATCCATCCATTCGTTGTCTCTCATTCTCCCTCCTCTTCCGTTTTATGTGTCCACCTCCACCCAATCTAACAGACGATCGCCGTTTTCTCTCTCTCTCTCTCTCTCTCTCTCTCTCTCTGTCTGTCTGCCAACCCTATACAGACCATCGCAAACTTTCTGGTTCATTCATTCATTCATTCATTCAATCATTAATTCAGTATCACCTCTCCCCTTCCTGTGTCTACCAACTTCACAATCACCAGCTTGCTCATTCATTCATTCATTCATTCATTCTATCTCACATATTCTCTTCCTGTGTCTACCAACTTCACAATCACCAGCATGCTCATTCATTCATTCATTCATTCATTCATTCATTCATTCTATCTCACCTCTCCCCTTCCTGTGTCTACCAACCCCACAGACAATCGCCAACATGCTGATTCATTCATTCATTCATTCATTCAGTATCACCTCTCCCCTTCCTGTGTCTACCAACTTCACAATCACCAGCATGCTCATTCATTCATTCATTCATTCATTCATTCTATCTCACATCTCTCCTTCCTGTGTCTACCAACTTCACAATCACCAGCTTGCTCATTCATTCATTCATTCATTCATTCTATCTCACATCTCCCCTTCCTGTGTCTACCAACCCCACAGACAATCGCCAACATGCTGATTCATTCATTCATTCATTCATTCATTCATTCTATCTCACCTCTCCCCTTCCTGTGTCTACCAACCCCACAGACAATCGCCAACATGCTGATTCATTCATTCAGTTGTTCGTTCGTTCGTTCCTCTCTCTCTCTCTCCTCTTCCTTTCTCTGCGTCAACCAGCCAACCAACCAACAGACCATCGCCAATACGCTGATTCATTCACAAAAGAACAAATCAAAATTTACAACAACAACAACAACAACAACAAAGCAGCTAATACCTGGACTGTATTGACATAATACTCATGTTGCGAATACAACGAAATGTGTCCACCATACCATTGCTGATTCGTTCATTCGTCTCTCTCTCTCTCTCTCTCTCTCTCTCTCTCTCTCTCTCTCTCTCTCTCTCTCTCTCTTCGAATATTAAAAATATAATATGCAGTTGAGTATATGTTTATTTTCCCCTTTGTTTGTTATTCTGTGTGAATAAGATTAAATGCAGATTATGATCGTCTTTCTCATTTTTAGGTCACAACTACGTTATTTTACATATCGAAATGTACTACCTCTGTGATGTTTGTGTACACCACCCCTTCATGACGGGCCATGGCCTGTGTTGAATAAAACATCCGTAATCTCTCTCTCTCTCTCTCTCTCTCTCTCTCTCTCTCTCTCTCTCTATCTCTCTATCTATCTATCTATCTGTCTGTCTCTCTGTCTGTCTCTCTGTCTTTGTATCTATCTATCTATCTATCTATCTGTTTTCCGCTTCCCCGCTCTCTTTCGTTCTGTGCATATATCACATCCCACATCTCACTCTCTCTCTCTTATATATATATATACACACATTTATTCATTTATTTCGTTGTGTCTCCCCCGCCCCCTCGCCCCCTGTCTGTCTGTCTCTTTCTCTCTGCCTCTCTCTCTCTCTCTCTCTCTCTCTCTCTCTCTCTCTCTTTCTCTCTCTCTCTCTCTCTCTCTCTCTCTCTCTCTCTCTTTCGCAACAGATGCTGTTTGTGTGCTATGCGTTCATTGGGGCTATGGCCTGATGAATAAATTATCCGTATCCATCTCTCTCGCTCTCTCTTTCTGTGGCCTATGGCCTTATGAATGAATAATCCGTATCTCTCTCTCTCTCTCTCTCTCTCTCTCTCTCTCTCTCTCTCTTTCTCTTTCTCTCTCTCTGGCCTATGGCCTGATGAGTAAATTCTCTCTCTCTCTCTCTCTCTCTCTCCCTCTCTCTCTCTCTCTCTCTCTCTCTCTCTCTCTCTCTCTCTCTCTCTCTCTCTCTCTCTGGCCAATGGCCTTATGAGTAAATTATCCGTATCGCATCTCTCTCTCTCTCCCTCACCTCTCTCCTTCCTGTGTCCACACCCCCTACAGACCATCGCCAACATGCTGATGGAGGACCCCGAGGTGGTGGAGGAGCAGGCCACGGGGCCCATTGTGGAGGGCGTGGACTACAAGCTGGGCCGCATCCAGTTCGGGCTGATGTACGACTTCCAGAACCTGACGCTGACCCTCAGGATCATCCGGGCCGTGGACCTGCCGGCCAAGGACGTGACGGGCACCTCGGACCCGTACGTCAAGATCCTGCTGCTGCCTGACAAGAAGCACAAGCTGCTGACCAAGGTGAAGAAGCGAAACCTCAACCCGCACTGGAACGAGTGCTTCCTGTTCGAAGGTGAGTGGGAGTGAGTGTTGTTTGTGTGTTTGTTTTTTTGTGAGTGGGTGTGTGTGTGTGTGTGTGTGTGGTGGGGGGGGGGGGGCGGAGGGGGGGGGAGTCTGTGTGTGTTCGTGTGTTAGTGTTTGTGAGTGGTTGGGTGGGTTTGTCTGTGGGGGCGGGTGGGGTGTCTGTGTGTGTTTGTGTGTGGGTGGATGTGTGGGTGGGTTTGTCTCTGTGTGTGGGAGAGGGGGGGGCTCTGTGTGTGTTCGTGTGTTTGTGAGTGGGTGTGTGTGTAAGTCCCATGACTGGTTTGAGGCCAAATCAGAGATGACTCCCAGTATTGAGGCCAAGCGCGCTGCACTCACTGAGTACAAACGGTCACCCAGTGAGAAGAACCTGCAGATCCTCAGGGCCGCCAGGAGTAAGGTTCAGTTTAACGCCAGGCGATGTGCAGATGAGTACTGGACAGAGCTCAGCGAAGAGATACAGAATGCTGCTGAAAGAGGCAACATCCGAGGAATGTATGATGGTATCAAGAAAGCACTGGGACCAACACAGAGCAAGACTGCCCCCCTCAAATCCTCCACTGGGGAAGTAATCAACGATCCTAGCCAGCAGATGGAGAGATGGGCAGAACACTACTCCGACCTCTACTCCACAAAAAACATGGTGTCCAACTCAGCCCTCGATGCCATCAAGTGCATGCTGGTCATGGAAGAACTTGACGCAGAGCCAACTGAGGATGAACTCAGCAAGGCCATTAACAGCCTGACATTAGACAAGGCACCTGGCAGTGACGGAATTCCCCCAGACCTCAATAAACACTGCAAGACTACTCTTCTGTGTCCTCTGCACACAGTCCTCTGTCAGTGCTGGAATGAGGGAGCTGTACCACAGGACATGAGGGACGCCAAGATTATCACCCTCTACAAAAACAAGGATGAAAGGAGCGACTGCAACAACTACAGAGGCATCTCACTTCTCAGCATTGTTGGCAAAGTCTGTGCTCGGGTCCTCCTAATTCGCCTGCAGAAACTGGCCGAACGCGTTTACCCGGAATCACAGTGCGGTTTCCGAGCAGAGAGATCCACGGTAGACATGATTTTCTCCCTTCGCCAAATCCAGGAGAAGTGCAGAGAGCAGAGGGTGCCCCTGTATGGCGCATTCACTGACCTCACCAAAGCCTTTGACCTAGTCAAAGCTCCCCCCCCCCACCCCCCACCCCCAAACTGCACAGCTTGATTGAGTCCTTCCACTCCAACATGAAAGGGACGGTGCAGTTTAATGGTAACCTCTCCAAGCCCTTCGACGTACGCAGCGGTGTCAAACAAGGCTGTGTCCTCGCCCCCACCCCATTTGGAATCTTCTCTGTTCTTCTCCTGAGACATGCGTTCAGCACAGCGCAAGAAGGGATCTACGTGTGGACCAGATCAGATGGCATGCTCTTCAATCTCGCCTGCCTCAGAGCAAGGACAAAAGTCCGCGAAGTCCTCATCAGAGACATGCTCTTTGCTGACGATGCTGCAGTTGTGACCCACACCCAGCGGGACTTGCAGTCACTAATGGACCGCTTCTCCCAGGCCTGCAAAGATTTCGGTCTGACCATCAGTCTCAAGAAGACAAATGTCCTAGGCCAAGACACGCCATCTCCACCAGCCATCACCATTGATGACTACGAGCTTGAAGCCATCCATCAATTCACTTACCTTGGGTCCACCATCACCGACAACCTCTCCCTTGACACCGAGATCGACAAGAGGATCGGGAAGGCAGCCACAACGCCTCACACAAAGAGTGTGGACAAATCCCAAGCTGACCACGAAGACAAGAATGGCTGTATACAACGCCTGCGTCCTCAGCACCTTGCTGTATGGCAGTGAGGCGTGGTCCACACATGCTCGTCAGGAGAAAAGGCTCAATACTTTCCACCTGAGAAGCCTACGGCGCATACTCGGCATCTCCTGGCAAGACAAGGTGACAAACACCGAAGTCCTGACTCGCGCTGGCCTCCCGACCATGAAAACCATGCTGAAACAGCGTCGGCTGCGCTGGCTGGGCCACGTTCGCCACATGGAAGATGGTCGTATCCCAAAAGACATCCTTTATGGAGAGCTCGCCACGGGGCAGAGAAGCATCGGCCGCCCACAGCTGAGATACAAAGACGTTTGCAAACGTGACATGAAGGCACTTGAGATCAACACTGAGTTCTGGGAGGGCCTTGCAGATGACCGCAACAGATGGAGAAGCACTCTCAAGAATCAGCTACGGATTGGTGATGACAAACTGTCAGCTGCTGCAGCAGAAAAGCGAGCTCGCAGAAAAGGGACGGCAGCCGACAGACCAGCATCAGCTGACGCATGTGATCGCTGCGACAGAGATTGTCTCTCTCGCATCGGTCTCTACAGTCACAGGCGACGCTGCTTGGTCCAAGCAGACAGCCCAATTAGACATTAGGTCAGATATACTTTATCCATGGTCAGCCATGACCGAAGGAGGCCTACTACTGTGTGTGTGTGTGCATGTGTGTGTGTGTGTGCATGTGTGTGTGTGTGGTTTTTCGTTGAGGTGTAACGGTGCTGGTTGTTGTGATGGTGTGGCGATGAAAGTGGGCGTGTTGTTGCCTTGGGGGAGAGTCATGTTTGGGTAGTTTGGTCGAGGGCTGATGGGGCTATGTAAGGGGTGTTGGAGCTGTTGTGCGTATTCACACACACAGAGACACACACACACACACACACACACACACACACACTGATATGTATATATTTATTTATATGTGTGTATATATACGTATTGGTAGAAACACACACACACACACACACACACACACACACACACACATACATATATATATATAGAGGGAGAGGGAGAGAGAGAGAGTTATAATTAGATAGATAGTTGTGTGTGTGTGTGTGTGTGTTAATGTTTGTGTGGGTGGGTTAGTGGGTGTGATTCAATGAGTGTGTGTGTGTGTGTGTGTTTACCTATTCGTATGTGCAGATGTAGGTATGTATGTATGTATCCCCTCCCTCTCTGTCTCTGTCTGTCTGTCTGTCTCTCTCTCTCTCTCTCTCTCTCTCTCTCTCTCTCACACACACACACACACACACACACACACACACACACACACACTCACACACACACTCTTCATGTCTGAGAAAGAAAACGGATTATAGATTATCTGTTCTTTCTCCCACGGCGATAATGAAGCTGTTATGATTCTGATTCTGACCTGCCCAGTCTCACGGTCGATTTGCCACAATGAGCGAAATGGCTAATCATTCTGATCTTCTCTTACCACGAAAATTTTTTTCTTTTCTTTTTTTCTTTTTTTTTCTTTTTTTTTTTTTTATAGTACAAAAGAACCAACAACAAAAATCAGAACTGATCGAACGAAATTACATCCATATAATTTTTTTCACAAAAAGAAAACAGAAAAAAATGCGAGACAATCGCTGCAAAGTAAAAAGGAAATGAGCTTTTTATCACTTGGCTTTTTTTTTTCAAGCGCACACACACACACACACACACACGCACACGCGCGCGCGCGCGCACGCGACCGTTTGCAAGCACGTGCTTTCGAGCAACACCAAGGCCATGATCTTTTCAGATAGACGCTTTGTGCCGCCATCCCTTCGAGCAACGGCAAACAGAAGGTAGTAAGAAACAAAACAAAACAACAACAATTACTACTACTACTACTAGTACTACGACTACTACTACTACTACTACTACTACTACAACTGCAACAACAACTTCAACAACAACAATGATCCTTGACTGCTGAACCGTGCTGATGTGAGATCATAGTGGTATGGGATTGAAGTGCTGTCATAACGTTTCTGTGTACTTACATATGGTGTCATTGTTTTCGCTGATCAAGAGTAATGGAGTCCCAACAGCAACAACTCCAAATAGATTACGGTGACTGACATCCTGACCTGTAAGTTCGACCTTATCTCACTGAGGTGACGGTCCTTCACTGATGAGCATACTCGCTGGCAGCAGTCAAGGGGTTAAAAACAAAAAGATGGTTTGTGTGGTGTTGTTTCTTTTACCAGCTTGCCTGCTGATGGTTTGAGGAAGGTGGCAGAATAGTTTAACTCACTCAGTACGGCCAGTCCTCTCTTCTCCTCTACACAGACCCCTCGGATGTCCAGTGGGTGTCTGAATAACCCAACACGTCTTCAGTATAAGAGCCTTCCGCTTGCAATATTTTGATGATGGCAAGTGGGGTGAAACGCTGTTAACGTCGTCTCTTTCGACGTTCGTATGGAAAGAGTTAAGACGCTTATCTGCCAATACAGTGTCTGTAAGGGTGTGGGTTTGAATCTCACCCTTTTTTTCCCCCAACTTTGACTTGAAAATCAAACTGCTGAGTGTCAAGGCATTCGGGCGAGACGATAGACCCTGTTTCCCCGTGTGCAGCACGCACTTGGCGCACTGAAGAAAGAACCCATGGCAACGAGAGTGTTGTCCTCTGGCAAAGTTCTGTACTGTCTGGCAAAATTCTGTACTATCTGCAAAATTCTGTACTATCTGGCAAAATTCTGTACTCTGATAGGAACACAAATATATATATATGCATGCAGTCAATGCTGCTAGTCGGGCATCTGCCTAGCAGTTGTGCTGTAGCATGCATGGATTTGTCCGAACGCAGTGACGGTCACCTGCTTGAGAAACGGAAAAAACTGAAACAGGGGGTAGTTTATCACTACCATGCCTGTGTCCCTGGGGGGAAGAGGGTGAAACGCCATGCCCCACAATCAGTTTACACCGTCTGCAAGGGGCGGGTGATCCAATTCGGCAGCCACAGTCCCCGGTGGTGTCCCTTGTGTAGATGAAGCAGGAAGGCTTAGATGAGGAGGAGGAGGAGAGGGAGAGAGGCTGCTTTTCCTTTCTGGCGCTTCCGGCAGTCAAGCTGGTGGTGTTATACATACATATATATATATATATATATATATATATATATATATATATATATATATATATATATTACACACACACACACACACACACACAGAGAGAGAGAGATAATAAGTGGAGGACGTTCCATGGAGCATATTTCTGAGTCAGCGCCAAACCGTTTTCAAACACAATTGTTTTCTACCTAGAATAAACCTTCCTTTGTCTTGGCAAATTAGCATAGTTAGATTTAGATATCCTATGACCATTCATTCTTCGAAGTTTCATGGCAGTCCATTGAGATCCTCCACAGTGACTGCACAAGATGTCACACCATGTTACTGTCTAATGTGACAGCGCTTGCTCACCTGCTCACTCAGACTGGGCTTGTCCGAGTCTGTACCCATTGGGGAAGAATCCTGTAAAAAGTCCCTGGATCCGGACACCGAATCCGGATCAGCCCCAAAATCTAATCAACTAGTCTTTGCCTCCAGTATACAGCCGACACGGGCGATAAATCTGTCCATTGTGTTGCGTCATCTCACTGACAAGCAGCCAAACCAATAAACATACAGGCTGGGGAGGGGGAGAAAAAAAAAGCCTCTTTGGCGGAAATCAACAGACACACTTTTTTTCTTCTTTTTTCTTAAGCAACAACAACAACAGCGTTTAAAAAAAAACAAAATGGAAACGATGGCCGGATAGCGAAAAGACTCGATCGTAGAGCCTGGATTAGGACGGTTGTTTCCCCTTCCTCCTCCTTCCTCCCCCCTGCCATTCCTCCCTCCCTCCCCATTCTCCCTCATACCACGCTCCATTCGACCTTGAACTGTGGATTGTTTGTTTTTAAAGAAGAAGTCTGCTTGTTCTTCTGTTGTGATGGTTATCTGTTTTCCTTTTTCTTTTCTTTTTTTTTAAGTTACTACCAGTTACTTCGTTAAAACACACACACACACACACACACACATCACATCACATCACAATCTTTAAAGAATTATTAGATCAGTTTGCCTTCGTGGTGTGGTTGTGGTGGCAGGGGTGGTGGTGGTGGTGGTGTTATTGTCTCAGACACATACAGCGTTGGAATTGGGTACCGGATGTCCCTCCATGGTTACACAGAATGTGATTAAAGGAAAACACGACGTCTGGTATGTCGTCTTTCCCGAGTACTTTCCACAGAGGAACTTAATTTTGCTGACTACGACTATAGAGTTTTGGACGTTCATGTTGTTGTTTTTTGTTTGTTTGTTTTGTGTTGTTGTTTTGTTTTTGTTTTTTGTTTCTTGTTTTTGGTTGCTGTTGTGTTTGTTGTTATTTTTTGTTGTTTTTTCTTTGGGTTTTTTTGTTTTTGTTTTTTTGTTTTTTTTGGTTTTGTTTTGTTTTTTCGTCAATTCGTGGTAGAAATCCCATGCACCTAAAGGTACTTCAAGGAAATAAGAAATCAGGAACTCTTAGAGACTATGCAGGCATGCGTGATAAAGTATGTTGAGCCATCGTCGTCGCTAGGGGGCGGGGGGGGGGGGGGGGGGCACGGTATTCATTTTGATGATAATCGTTTGTAGACGGAATAAATATACCAGTTTAATGTAATCCCCTGGCTGTGTTGTGAATGATCTAGGTGCAAACTCGTGTGTCATCACCATCCGTTCCGCTGTCCATGATTACTACTTGTAATTACAGGTTCAAACAGAACGATCAAACTCGGTTCAAACAGAACGATCAAACTCGGTTCAAACAGAACGATCAAACTCGGTTCAAACAGAACGATCAAACTCGGTTCAAACAGAACGATCAAACTCATTAAAATGCAACAAGTTCAAAGGCGACAATCCAACAATAAATACAATAATGATAAAAGTAATGATAATAATGATGATGATGATAATAATAATAATAATGATGATGATGATGACAACAACGATAATGATGGTGATGATAATGATAACAATAATAATAATGATAATGATGTTGATAATAATAATAATGATAATGATTACGTATGTTATAATAATGATGTTGATAATAATAATAATAATAATGATAATGATTACGTATGTTATAAACACGGTTTAGCAGCGATGCATCAAAATACAAGAGGACCGCTCTCTCTCTCTCTCTCTCTCTCTCTCTCTCTCTCTCTCTCTCTCTCTCTCTCTATATATATATATATATATATGTCTCTGTCTCTGTCTATCTTACTGTCTGTCCGTCTCTCTCTTTCTTGGGTTTTTTTTTTTCTTTTCTGACTCCGGAAAAAGAAACGTCAATTTCACTGGGGTGGAGGGGAGGGGGAATGCTATTCCCACCTCAGCAGTATTAGCAGAGCACGTACCTTATTAGGGAAGAACGGAGACTAGGGCCCGATGCATCAATAATATGAGGAGAGAAGAAAATTCTAAAATTCTGTCTCTCCCTCTCTTGAGCTTTGCTGGCAGTCGTAATGGTGCAATGACATTTCGTTGTTGTTGTTGTTTCGTTTGATTTGTGAGTGTGTTGTTGTGGTTGTGTGTGTGTGTGTGTTGTTGTTGCCTCGAAAATGAATGTCAGCAAAATCCAGCAAAAGTATAATGAAATGTTCTGAAGGATCCGAATCGTAATACAAAGAAACTGTTTCGGTACTTAATATGTTGAATTATCGGTTATTTTTTATGAACGGAAAATACGAGAGAGAAAAAAAAAACAACTAACGATCATCCTCGTCAGTATGCTGATGATGACGATGTCGACGATGTTGTTGATGATATAAGGCATTTGGAAACTTTCTGCTCTGTACGATGTACCTAATTTTGTTTATTAATATGGTTGCTGTTATGTCCACAAAGTTCACACACACACACACACACACACACACACACACACACACACACACAAGAAAGAAAAAAGAAAGAAAGAAAGCATTCAAGCAACACTGTCCCAGAAAATGCCTCCTTTTTTGTGGTGGTGTTTTTTTGTTGTTGTTTTTTTGTTTGTTTGTTTTTTTGTAGATAACTGTTTGAGCAGAACCTTTCGCTGATGCAACCATGAAGAAAACGAGCAAAGAAAAAAGAGACAAGAAGAACATAAACTGGAAATTGAAATTCCACAGATAGAAAAGAAAACAATGGGACCCAACAAAAAATAAATAAAATAAAAAATAAAAAAATAAAAATAAAAAAACCACCAGAAACAGAAACTGATTAGAGAACTAAATTAAACAGTGCAGACTTCTTAACAACAACAACAAAAAATGCATGTCGTTTTCCTTTCGCCGAGATCATCACTTGATTTCTTATTCTTTTTTCTTCTTTTTTTTTTCTTTTTTTTCTTCTTTTTTTAAATCTTATTGCAGTGGAACTAAATAAGGTTCTCACAGAATTCCCCATTTACTGTCTTGTAAATTTAGAGATGGTTTTTGTTTTGTTTTGTTGTTTTTTACGAAAGCTGATGAAACGGAATTAAAAAGAAAAGGGACAGAAAAAAAATACAAAAGGAAAAAGCACTCTGTGTGTGTGTGTGTGCTCTCTGTCTGTCTGTCTGTCTCTCTCTCTCTTCTTCTTCTTCTTCTTCTTCTTATCTCTCTCTCTCTCTCTCTCTCTCTCTCTCTCTCTCTCTCACTCACTCACTCACTCACTCTCACTCACTCACTCACTCATAGGCCATAGTTTAAACTCTTCAAGACATCGCATGGCATAGAACCATACATTGAGTTGGTATTGAACAGATTTATAAAATGTGCATTGACAAAATTTAGATTTGGTGTTTCTGATATTGCTACTCATTGTTTTAGATACGGAAATTTAAGGGAATCGGTGTGTACTTGTCGTTTATGTAATCTGGGTAAGGAAGACGAGATACATTTTGTGTTATGTTGCCCTGCCTTGAGTGACCTCAGACAAAAACTAATCCAACCAAAGTATTATTTAGATCCATCTAACTTTAGATTTAATTTGCTCATGTCGTCAAGACATGAGTCTACCTGTGTAACTTGGCCATTTATATATATATGAGGCATTGAAGAGATTGAGAATAGTTACGACGTGAATGTTGTTGAACATCTGTGTTGGATATTTTTTGGTTGGTTTGTGTTGAAGATGCATAGTGTGTCATGTAAAATCTTATTTATCTTTCTTTAATGTCACCGCCTTCAGTAAGGGGCTTTGGCCTTTATCTGAATAAAAAATCGTTATCGTTATCACTCACTCTCTCTCTCTCTCTCTCTCTCTCTCTCTCTCTATATATATATATATATATATATCCTTCCCTCAGTTCTCTTTGTTTCTTCCCCTTCTTCTCTCTCTCTCTCTCTCTCTCTCTCTCTCTCTCTTTCTCTGTCTATCTATCTATCTGTCTCCCTGTCTATGTATCTATCTATCTGTTTTCCGCTTCCCCGCTCTCTCTTTCGTTCTGTGCATATATCACATCCCAGCAGCGGAATGGTCAAAATGACACAGTACAATCACCACCAGGCACAGCATCGCCCTGTGTGATTTAGTACCTACTTTTGCTTGGCCCTCTTCCACCATTTCCCGTGGTTTAAAGGAAAAGAAAAGCGTATGATTTATTGTATCGGTTGTTGTTGTTGTCGTCGTTGTTGTTGTTGTTCATCCGCTGGTTTTGCGTGCTTCTGGCGCTGGTGATTTGTCTGTGTCTGTCTGACTGTATGCCTTGGCTGCTGTCTCTCTCTCTGTCTCTCTGTCTGTCTGTCTGTCTCTCTCTCTCTCTCTCTCTCTCTCTCTCTCCAAACAGTTTGATACACATCTCGCTGTCTCTCACGTAGATATTATAAGCGCCTTGCCAAAATGGAATCTTTGTCTATGACAATAAAAATCTGTGCCAGTGTCAGTGCCTGTCTCTCACTCTTTGATTTTTTCCTGGGTGTTTAGAGCTAATAGTGGTAGACGGTTGTTGGCACCTTCAGAACCAAGTGGACTATTCTTTCAGTCTCTCTGTCTGTCTGTCTCTCTCTCTCTGTCTCTCTGTGTGTCTCTGTCTGTGTGTCTCTCTCTCTCTCTCTGTCTCTCTCTCTCTCCAAACAGCTTGATACATATGCTAATGAACAGACCGTCCTTATGAGTTTTCTCTCTCTCTCTCTCTCTCTCTCTCTCTCTCTATATATATATATATATATATATATATATATATATTATATATATATATATATATATGTGTGTGTGTGTGTGTGTGTGTGTTGATAAATGTAACTATTACGCAATTTCCATTCCCTTACACGGAGAGAAATATTAATTTTCATCATTTGACTTTCAAATCTAGAAAGGAGGTTTGTATTCCTGTCATATTATATGAATCGCAGGACTCCCTGAGTGTCTGTCTGTCTGTCTCTTCTCTTTCTCTGTCTGTCTGTGTGTGTCTCTCTCTCTCAATCAATCAGTCTATCGCTATTTCTTTTCTGTCTTTATCTCCGTCTCTTTTTCTTTCTCTCTCTCTCTCTCTCTCTCTCTCTCTCTCTCTCTCTCTGTCTCTCTGTCTCTCTCTTTCTCTGTCTGTCTGTCTGTCTGTCTGTCTCTCTCTCAATCAATCAGTCTATCGCTATTTCTTTTCTTTCTTTATCTCCGACTCTTTCTTTCTCTCTCTCTCTCTCTCTCTCTCTCTCAATCAATCAATCAGTCAATCAATCTTTCGCTATTTCTTTTCTTTCTTTATCTCCGTCTCTTTTTCTTTCTCTCTCTCTCTTTCTCTGTCTGTCTGTCTCTCTCTCTCTCTCTCTCTCTCAATCAATCAGTCTATCGCTATTTCTTTTCTTTCTTTATCTCCGTCTCTTTCTTTCTCTCTCTCTCTCTCTCTCTCTCTCTCTCTCTCTCTCTCTCTCTCTCTCTCTCTCCTCTCTCTCTCTCTCTCTCAATCAATCAATTAATCTATCACTGTTTCTTTTCTTTCGAGTTGTAGACTTTATTCTCTCTCTCTCTCTCTCTCTCTCTCTCTCTCTCTCTCTCTCTCTCTCTCTCTCTCTCTCTCTCTCTCTCTCTCTCTCTCTCTCTCTCTCTCAATCAATCAGTCTATCGCTATTTCTTTTCTTTCTTTATCTCCGTCTCTTTCTCTCTCTCTCTCTCTCTCTCTCTCTCTCTCTCTCCTCTCTCTCTCTCAATCAATCAATCAATCTATCACTGTTTCTTTTCTTTCGAGTTGTAGACTTTATTCTCTCTCTCTCTCTCTCTCTCTCTCTCTCTCTCTCTCTCTCTCTCTCTGTCTCTCTCTCTCTCTCTCTCTTTCTCTCTCGCTCGCTCGCTGTCTCTCTCAATCAATCTATCGTTATTTCTTTTCTTTATTTATCTCGTCTCTTTCTCTGTCTCTCTCTCTCTCTTTTCTTCTGTCCTCCCTCTGCCCCTTTCCTCCCTCCCTCCCTCTCTGTCTCTCTCTCACACAGGCACACACACACACGCGCGCGCGCACACACATAATCCATCTTCTCTCTCTCCCTCTCTCTCTCTCCATCATTCGTTCCTTCGTCCGTCTCTCTCTCTCTCTCTCTCTCTCTCTCTCTCTCTCTCTCTCTCTCTTTCACTCGCATTTGTCATTCCTCAGTCCCTTTCCCCCGACTCCCCCACCCTGCCCCCCCGAACTCCCCTCCGTCTCCCTCCCTCTCCCCCCCCCCTCACACCTCCACCCACTCTCTCTCTCTATCTCTCTCTCTGTGTCTCTGTCTCTCCTTCCCTTATGAATTCCATTTTTTGTTTTGTTGCCCTGCTTTTCATGATCTTAGAGTGAAATCAATTCATTCAAAGTATTATACAGAACGATGTCATTTCAGGCTAAATTTGTTGTTGTCAACAAGAAACGAGACAGGTCTTTTTAATTTAGCTATGTATAAAAAAAAAAAATAATGAAGCAAGCAAGAGGCTACGCACTGCAGTTTCTTAATATTCGTTTGTAGAGCGTATGTCTGTTAACTGTTAACCCTTCAGTATGGGGCTAAGGCCTTATCTGAATAAACATTCTTGTTCATGTTCATGTTTTCTCTCTCTCTGTCTCTCTCTCTTTCTCTCTCTCTCTCTCTCTCTCTCTCTCTCTCAATCAATCTATCTATCGCTATTTCTTTTCTTTCTCTGTCTCTTTCTCTCTCTCTCTCTCTCTCTCTCTCTCTCTCTCTCTCTCTCTCTCTCTCTCTCAATCAATCAATCAATCTTTCGCTATTTCTTTTCTTTCTTTATCTCGTCTCTTTCTCTCTCTCTCTCTCTCTCTCTCTCTCTCTCTCTCTCTCTCTCTCTCTCTCTCTCTCTCTCTCTCTCTCTTCCTTCTTCCGTCCTCCCTCTGCCCCTCTCCTCCCTCCCTCCCTCTGTCTCACACACACACACACACACTCCATCTTCTCTCTCGCTCTCCATCATTCGTTCCTTCGTCCGTTCTGTGTGTGTGTGTCCCTCCCAAACTCGCATTTCTTTTCTTTCCTCAGTCCCTGTGTTCTATGTTCCTTTGTAGTAGCCCCTTCAGTATGGGGCTAAGGCCTTTTCTGAATAAACATTTACGTTCATGTGCATGTTTTCTTTCTTCCCCACCCCCACCCTCCTCTCTCTCTCTCTGTCTCTCTCTCTCTCTCTCGCTCTCTTCCTTCTCCCCTCCTGGCTTCTCTCACTACCTACCTTCCTCCCCACACCCACCTTTTCATTATTCCTTCTCCCCGTTTCTGATACTGCACGCAAAACACCAAGTCACCACGACATGAAACTCTGTTTGTTGGCAGACCCTCTGTCTCTGTGCTGAAGGCAGCAATACTGACACCGGCTCTGGCTGGCTGTTTTCGGGTGTCATTCGTGTCCAAGCAAAAACATAACATGCAGGCCACTGGGTTGTTTTTTGTTGTTGTTGTTTGTTTTTGTTTTTTTGTCGAATGACTTTCAGATCCAATAAGGCAAATGTTTGTATTTGTTATTTTCTGTCTGTGTTGTGAATGGTTAAATCGGGAACATTGTTTGTTTCTGTTCCTTGTTTGTCGCTATGTCTGTCTGTCTGTCTGTCTCTCTCTCTCTCTCTCTCTCTCTCTCTCTCTCTCTCTCTCTCTCTCTCTCTCTCTCTCTCTCTCCCCTCTCTGTCTCTCCCTCTCCCCCCCTCTCTCTCTATCTATCTATTTATCTGTCTTTCTTTCTCTCACTCTCTCTCTCTCTCTCTCAATTTCTCCTTCCCTCTCCCCCCCCCCCTTCTCTGTAATATGCACACACACACACACACACACACACACACACAAACACACACACACGCGCGCGCGCATGCACACACACAAATATATATATAGAGAGAGAGAGAGAGAAAGAGAGAGTATATATATTTGTATGTATGTATATCAGTCTTTGTTTCCTCTCCTCTCCTATCTCTCTATCAAGTTATCTGTCTCCTTCCATCCCGCTCTCCTCCTCCCCCCCCCCCCCCCCCCAAACCCCCCATCCCCACCCCTCCTTTACCCCTGTTCTTATTTACAGAAGTCACTGTTGAATAATTCGTGCGTTCGTTTCCCATCAGCATATAATTATGCTCCTTGCTACATAACTGTTCTATGGCCTCCACGCTATTTCTTCTGTAGCCTGTCTCTCTGTCTGTCCTTTTGTAAGTGTTTTCTCATCCGTCAGTCTTGGCACTACCCCGTGGCCGCCATTAGCATGGATATTGCCAGCGTGCCCACTGCACTCAGTGGCTTCACTTGTTTTTTCGGATGTATTCACTTTCTCCCTTTCTCCTGCTCTGTCTCAACCCACGCCCTTGTTTTTTCTCCCTTCTGATATTCATTGGGTAATGTCACATGTTCGACTGATTCACTTCTTCAGGTTGCTCTATGTAATTCATATAAAACATTGAATACTGTCAATGCCCGTTCTCCCTCTTCCGTCTTTCTCTCTCTCTCTCTCTCTCTCTCTCTCACACACACACACACACACACACACACACACACACACACACACACACACACACAAACATACACGCACACTGGCGCGCGCGCACCTGCGCACACAGACACAACACGCATGCATACAAACACACACATACGCAGTATAGAGAGAGATATAGATAGATACATAGATACATACATAGATAGATAGATAGAATAATTAAAATCTGGGAATGTCTTCACTTCTTTTTTTTTAATTCGGCTTGAAGCCTTTATCTGGGGGATTCATTTGTAAAAACAGTTACAGCCTCGTTAGATTTATAAGTCTACGTAATTTTTTAAATATATAAAAACACATCATCGTCACATGTAATAATTATTACAGATTATATATATCAAAGGAACTGAATAAAAGTGACCATTAAAAGAGCTCTTCGAACACTAAACAACACAATATTATTATCAAATTCATAAACATAAATTTTTGCCATCACCGCCAACCCAGCCATGTTGACATTCGCTTGAATTCAATTACGACGTGTCCAACACTATTTTCACATTTGTCCATCGACACTCTGAACACGTGAACATGCAAATTTTAACTGCACGTGAGAAACATCCATTTTCGACGACCTGTGAATCAGCAAAAAATGTCTATCTCATCAGAAGTGACATCCAGATCTCCAACAATCAATAAAGGTGTTAGTTTTGTTTTTCATATTCACGAAACTATGATAGGGATTAGAGCGATTGCGTAAGAATTATAATGATCAGGAAAAACATTGAGTCTGCCAGAAGTGCTATGTCACTTTGACCACACAGAGAGACAGACACACAATGAATTGTTTATATAAGTCTTGGGTCAGCAGACCCTGTCTGAGGAGGAGAGAAAAGAGAGGGGGGGGGGTGAGGTAGGGAGAGAGAGAGATGAGTCACATTGCCATTCGTTGCACAAAGGAACACACACATTCTCTTGGACTGTATCTGGAAGTTATCAGTTATTTTAAAAAATAAAATAAACTATCATGTTTTTACTCGGACGCGAAAGACCAGGGCTCGGTTTCATGGGCGATCTTAGCGGCAGTAAGTTTGCTTAGCGTTAAGAAAATGTCTTAAGTCAGCAGAAAGTCTACACTTAGTCGACAGACGTTAAAGCAATGCTTAACGCAAAGCAAACACAGCGCTACATGGATCGCTCATACAACCCAGCCCATGGAGGCAGCCAAGCCGGTGTCCGTATGCATGCAGTCGTATCAGACTATGACCATCAGAACAGCAGAGGAGGCAACTCGTATTTCGTATCTATCTGGGATTGTATTTGACTGTCTTGCTAAGCAAGTGGCCGACTACGTTCAAAATGGAGCCGGATAGTCTGCCGCCAACAGTGGTTGACGGGGAGTAGAAGGAGGTGGTGGGGGGGACCGCTTGGCTGGGGGCAACATGAGAAGGTTGGAATCTGGTTAGGGTTTGTGCTTTGCCTTGAGTGGTGTCTACCTCTTGTTTTCACTGCCACACATGCGGCGTCAAGAATATTGTTTTACAAGTATTCTTGTTTGGGGTTTTTATCTCGTAAAATTTTATATACCAGTTCGCTTTTTTCCCTACTTTCATTGGCATCTGCATCATTTCTACTGCTGTTGGTGCGGCATCAAGAATTCCAGGACAGTCCTGTGTTGTATATGCATATAACATGAAACGCTAGAGACAATTATTTTGTCATTAAAAATTACCTCACAGAGATGTCTTTATCCCAAAAAAATAATATGAATGAATGATGTTGTTGTTTTTTAAGAAAGTAATGATGAAAAAGCTCTCTGCGTAGAAACAACGACCGTTGGGAGTATTTGAACCTTTCGAGGACAGTGCAGGGGGGTCATTTGATTTCTCTCTAAGGGAGAGAACCACACGTAATTCCTGATGTGACTGCACTTGCGTTCCCTTTTGGACCCGTCAGATATGGGCAATGGCATGGAACCACCCCCTGCGGGATATGATCCAGAGATACCACAAACAAACCAGTGGCGTTGTCAGTCTCAGCGGTAGAAAAATCGCAATCCTACGTCTTCTCAAAGCTGCCCGTAAAGGAATAGGATGAAATAAGATGGTGAACTATCATGTTTAAAAAAATAAAATAAAATAAAAAGAAAGAACAATAGTAGTAAATGATAAAGAATTAATGAATTATTGATCTTTGCAACTTATGTCTGGGGATCCAAAAGGCTGCGATGGAGATCAGTATGTGTTTACAGCAGGAGTAGCCAGCCCAGTCTTGTCAGCAAACGAACACTGACACAGAAGTGTTGTGTGATAGCTTTTATTGAGATCTGCACAGTTCACTTTGACACTATGATAGTAGAGGAAAACAGAAAGACTTTGCAGATATGCCTTTACAATCAAACAAAAAATAGATAATTGAATAACGAACTAAAACAAATGACACAAAAGGAGAACGAAAGGGTTTCAGGACAGCTAATGGAGACTCTTTTAATTGATTATTAGCCGTCCGTTATTCTCTCTTGGGGGGTGTTTGGCTCCGCTCGTTGTAGAATTTACTGAAGTAAACACCACAAGCATGAGACATGTACAGATTACTGATGTTTTTGTCTATATATATATGTGTGTGTACGTGCACGTGTGTGTGTGTGTGTGTGTGTGAATGCGTGCGTGCATACATGCGTAAGCACAAGATTTTTTTTTTTACTTTGAAAAAGGATGAAGTTGGCCACAGTTTCAAATTACCAAATTGTCGCCATTCTGGCTATTTCGTAGGTCTTTACCTGGAGCGACACCAGTAAACGGGATCATTAAAAAAAATTAATTAATTAATAAATTAAAAAGGGGGTTGGGGAGAGAGAGAAAATAAACATTTAAAAAAGGTAAGAGTAAACAAATGCTGAAAGGTGAGAACCATTAGCTGCCGATGTAGCGCCTTGAAATGACTTACAATTGTTTTTGACTCCAGTGCAGCCGACCTGTCCTGGAGTGATTTCAGGAAAGGTCATTTCATTCACTCCACCTCATTTTACATCGTAACCCCACAACCCTTTTATTCATTTGGAATGTTTTTAACGCTAGCTTGTCATAATTGTCATCACCCGAATTTTTGACAAATCAAAACCAATTCTGAGAGATTTACAGGGCAGAACTAGAATGACTGCATTCCATGTCCAAAAAAAGACTCCAGGGAAATTTATTTCAGGACCGGGAGTGCTGCCCCAAAATGACTCCCCATGGAGTTATTTTATATTTGTATTTTGTATTTCTTTTTATCACAACAGATTTCTCTGTGTGAAATTCGGGCTGCTCTCCCCAGGGAGAGCGTGTCGCTATACTATAGCGCCACCCATTTTTTTGTATTTTTCCTGCGTGCAGTTTTCTTTGTTTTTCCTATTGACGTGGATTTTTCTACATAATTTTGCCAGGAACAACCCTTTTGTTGCCGTGGGTTCTTTTACGTGCGCTAAGTGCATGCTGCACACGGGACCTCGGTTTATCGTCTCATCCGAATGACTAGCGTCCAGACCACCACTCAAGGTCTAGTGGAGGGGGAGAAAATATCGGCGGCTGAGCCGTGATTCGAACCAGCGCGCTCAGATTCTCTCGCTTCCTAGGCGGACGCGTTACCTCTAGGCCATCACTCCACATAGACTGGGCTGACCCTAAATACGCTGAACTCGTTTTTGTGTAGACTTAATAAAATTGTGTGTGTGTGATAGTCAGTCGTGTCCGACTATGACCATCAGAACAGCAGAGGAGGCAACTGCTGTTCCGACTATTTGGGCTCTCTCGGCCAAGAGGGTTTTAGGACAGTCGGCGTTGGGATGGTTCCCAAAGGCCAACTAGCCCACAAGGCTGCAGCACTAAGAGCCAGTGCAATTTTGCCTCCTAGTTTGAGAGTCATAGTCCTTCACAAAAGACTAAGCTGTAAATGGTTTCCCATTGACTGGAGAAACCATCGATAATACAGCTCTCACTTTGCTGTTGGCCCAAATGTAAACTTATGTCGAGTGTATGTATATATATATATATATATATATATATATATGTGTGTGTGTGTGTGTGTGTTAAATATCAAATACAGGCCCAAATTATTAATTTATAATCGCATAACATGCATCAGCCAGTGAGCCCAACAGGTCATGGTGCGGTGTCCAGTTTTTCTAAACTTATGATTTATATATATATATATAGAGAGAGAGAGAGAGAGAGAGAGAGATGACTATTGACCTTGAATGACGGGTCAAAAAGATACCAGCCCATAACTGACTCATCATTGGGTACTTTTGGAACCAGGACTTTTGGGGGGCTGCTCGAAGTTCACTCCACTTTTTTTTTTCTTTTTTTTTTCTTTTTTTTCTTTTTTTTTTGTTGTTTTTTTTTGTTTTGTTTTTGTTTTGTTTTGTTTTTTATCGGTGTACTGATTTATGCATTTTTATCATTGACTCACTTGTGTAAACAAAGTGAGTCTATGTTTTAACCCGGTGTTCTGTTGTTTGTCTCTGTGTGTGTGTCTGTGTGTCCGTGGTAAACTTTAACATTGACATTTTTTCTGCAAATACTTTGTCAGTTGACACCAAATTAGGCATAAAAATAGGAAAAAATCAGTTCTTTCCAGTCGTCTTGTTTAAAATAATACTGCACCTCTGGGATGGGCACAAAAAAATATAAAAAAAAATGAAGCCTAATTATATGCAAACTGCATTTACTGTTATATTTATATTTTTTGTATTCTCTAAACTTGGCACTTTGATCTGATATTCTGACCCAACAACAAGAGCAGTCTTTATTATCATTTTTTGTTCAAACAGGAACTTCTTTTGCTAAGCATGGAAGTTTTATTTATTTTGCAAATGTTTTGGTGCAGATAGTAATAAAGGGAAATTACTCTGTAATTAATGCTAGGGAACTTAATTTGCTTTAAACTGATCTTTCTCATCTTAAACATTACATTTTGAAATTATACTCAATACATAAAAAGCTCGGATTTTTTTAAAGTGTATCACAAGTGAGTCTTGAAGGCCTTGCCTCTCTTGTTTTGATATTGTTTTGATTTTAATGGTGTGGTGTCATTCCAGAACAATGGTTGGTGTCGTCCCGGGCTAATTCCCCACTAGAGCCATTTCAGGCATTACCAACAATGACTGGATGGAGTTAACTTGGCGTGGGGTCATTTTGAGGCGTCACACCGGTTCGGTAAAGAGGAGGGTGGGAGTGTTATAATTTAAATAGGGGTGGTTGGGGTTTTTTTCTTCTCGTAAAATCTAATCATCGACTCTCCCCAGCCTATTGGGCCCTTGGCGAACTGAGTCGTTTCCCTTTGGAAATCAAAATAAAAGCCAGCTTCTCGTGATTATTCATGTCTTCCCGCTGCAATGTGGCAAGATGTATTGCACAGGCAAGGTGACCGAGATGTGTGTGTGTGTGTGCGTGGATGGAAGGGTGAGCGAGTGCATGCATGTATGCGCGCGCTTGATGTGTCTGGATCCAATATCTGCAGTAATTCGCAGCGCAAGCAAAATGTTCTATATCTAGATGCGACGAGTATGTGCATACATATACCTGCTTTTTTCCGCGTTTCGTTCAGACCTGATGGGCGACATCTTTCATTCAGGCTAGTGCATGTCTGCGCATGCGCGCGCTTCATTTCGTGAGAGAGAGGTCAGTGAGTTGAATTTACATAACTGGTATTGTAATTATCTGTGTTTTAGTAATCTTATACGCTGTAGATGTATGAGATTGCATTTATTGTGTTTGTATTTTATCCTTTGTGTGCAAAGATCTTTGAGTCTGTCATTAAAGGAATCGTGCTGTGCAAGAAACAAACATCTCCAGCAGTGTATGTAGCAGTTGTAGTCAGTGGGCTGTTTCTGTCTGGAAAAAAAAAAAGATGTCGGAAATGATTTATTATGTCTACAATCCTCCAACATCCAATACTGAGTCTGCTTTATCCTTGGTCCCCGCATCACATTAATTTTCGGACGCGCGAGTGCATGTAAACTTGAGTGATGTTTGAGTGTGGTTTTTATTGTGATGGAAAATGAAAGTTTAATTAGGTTGTTCACGCCTTTCCTGTTGTTTTATTCAGCAATTTGCTTGATACGACTTGTGTTCTCTTACCAATTACATTTGTTGCAGCTGGGTTTTGTTTGTTTGTTTGTTTTGTTTTTTTATTGTTGTCGTTTTTTCAGTTCAATTTACCATGGTGGCGGATTATTGATCATCTTTTGAATTTCAACATTTAAAAAAAGTAATAAACATTCATGAAGCAAAGACAACAGAAAGATTACATGATTAACATGTCTAGACACGAAGAAAAAGATTTAGATGAAAGCTTGTTTGCATCATTTGCTAGATGTTTGCATAACGTCATTGTTTATTGAAGAAATGGTTGCTCTCCGAAAGTCTGCCAATGATAAAGCTGAAAAATATCAATTACCCTCCAACAACCCTAAATGAAATTTAAACTTTTCAGTGTCAGATGTCCTGTTCAGTGAACCAAGCTGCTTGTGGTGATAAACCAAGCAGCGAAAAATTATTTTCCATGCAATGCGGACGAAATTAGTGACGATTGTTTTTTTTCTGTTTATTTAAAAGGCTCATTCCCCAGTATCACACAGTATGTGCGCGTAACTGCTGAAGTTGTCTATTGAGGAATGCTGTTAAATTTAACGCTTTGGAGAGCACAGCACTTATCCAAACTTATAACTTTCGCAGAAAATAATCTTACATGTTTGTTGAATGCCTGATGCAACAGAAAACTGTGCTATGTTATGATTGCAGTTAATGTGATAGGGAGCAAGTTGGATTTGTTTTTGTTATGCATATTGTTTTATTATTCTGGTTGATGTCGCTGTTGTGTCGGAATGTGTATGTGCGCGCATCGAATTTTGCCATTAGCGATATATATATTTAGCTTAAAAGCTTCCGCCGCTCTCTTGAGAGAAAAGCGAAATAAAACTGTGTGTAAACTTGTGAATGATATTGTGTTTGGTTAATTGACGATCGTGTTCCGCTCGTAGAGGGCTGTGTTTTCTTTGTGTTGTTTCCGCGAGTGCCACAAAAGACACCTCATGTCATCACAGTGGCTCCAGTCTCTCCCTCTCACCCCCTCTCCCTCTCTCACCTTCTATATAACCCTCCTCTTTCTCTCTCTCTCTCTCTCTCTCTCTCTCTCTCTCTCTCTCTCTCTCTCTCTCTCTCTCTCTCGCTCTCTCTCCCCACCCCCACACCCTTTTTTTCCTTTCTCTCACTCACTTTTCCCAGTCTCTTCTCTCTCTCTCTCTCTCTCTCTCCATTTTCTCTTTGTATCTCTCTCTCTCTCTCTCTCTCTGTATATATATATATATATATATATATATATGAACATGTGATGCTGATACTACCCCCTTGTTCTCTCTCTCTTCTCTTCTCTTCTCTCTTCATTTTCTCTCTTTGTAGCTCTCTCCCTCTCTCTGTCGCTCCCTCCCCCCTCTCTCTCTCTTTCTCTCTCTCTTTCTCTCGTCATTTTCTCTCTTTGTAGCTCTCTCCCTCCCCCCTCTCTCTCTATCTCTCTTCATTTTGTCTCTTCGTAGCTCCCTCCCTCTGTCTCTCCCTCCCTTCCCCCCTCTCTCTCTCTTTCTGCTCTCTCTCTTCATTTTCTCTCTTTGTAGCTTCCTCCCTCTCTCTCTCCTTCCCTTCCCCCCCTCTCTCTCTCTCTCTCTCTCTTTCTTCTCTGTCTCTTCATTTTCTCTCTTTGTAGCTCCCTCCCTCTCCCTCCCCCCCCCCTCTTTCTCTCTCTCTTCATTTTCTGTCTTCGTAGCTCTCTCTCTCTCTCTCCCTCCCTCCCCCCTCTTTCTATCTCTCTTCTCTCTCTCTATCTCTCTCTCTCTCTCTCTCTCTCTCTCTTCATTTTCTGTCTTCGTAGCTCCCTCCCTCTCTCTCTCTCTCTCCCTCCCCCCTCTTTCTCTCTCTCTCTCTCTTCTCTCTCTCTCTTCATTTTCTGTCTTCGTAGCTCCCTCCCTCTCTCTCTCCCTCCCTTCCCCTCTCTCTCTCTCTCTCTCTTTCTTCTCTCTCTCTTTTCATTGTCTCTCTTTGTAGCTCCCTCCCTTTCTCTCTCCCTCCCTCCCCCCCCCCTCTCTCTCTCTCTCTCTCTCTCTCTCTCTCTCTCTTGCTCTCTCTCACTGATAAACACGACAGACCATGCCTTTGTACTCGTACATAGAGCTGATTTGGTGTATTCCTGCTGGAACCTGTTTTCAAACATATCGTTTTTCACCTCGATGGCAGCAGCAGCAGCGAGTTTCGAATGGCTGAAGGACAGAGTCGCTCCCCTTGACTGTGCCTTCATTACCAACAGATGGAGCCCATGTGCAGGAGGTTAATGACCTATTGACGTTTGCCCTTAAAATGTCAGGTTGTTCTCTTGATATGCATGTATAAATGACACGGTTTAATGGGGTCTTTTTTTGTTGTCATATTGTTTTCTCTCCTTTAAAACAAAAACAAAAAACATGTTATGTTCCTGCTGGGGGTCGGTGAATGCCAATGACAGCGAAAACAAGTGCAGTGCAAAGTGAGAACAAAATCTTTGACAGAAAGTATCACATCGTATCGTGGGTGTCACATCGCAATTATCACTTTTAATACCTTACCATATAATTATCGTCTATTCTTTTACGTTCAAATGGTGATTTTCTTTTTTAACTGAGCATAATCAGTAAAGTTTGGGAGACCGATAAATGTTTAGGTGGTGTCTCCGCTTATGTGATAGGCTTTTTCATAATTTTTTATAATTCAGTTATTTGATAATGATGATGATGGTACTACTACTAATAAATAATGACGGTAAAAATGGTATCAATACATGATTAAATAAATAAAACCTTGCGAGTTTTCGTGTATTCAGAAAAAAATGGACGGACTGAATTTCGTCCTAGACTGCTCCTGCATCCTCGGTGTAGCAGTGACGGGGAGTGTTGCTGAAGCCAATACATCTGGGGACAGTTACACAGCGTCAGTGATACGATGAGGCAGGATTCCCTTCTGTACCCTCCACTGGTCTCAAACCCTTTTCCTCTTTAAATCTCCCGCCTCATATTTCTTTTGCATGTCCATTAAAAAAAAAAAAAATCCATACGTGAAACTTTTTTCGGTTGAGTATTATAATTTTACTTCTTTTTTTTTTATTGGTTCATTATTTTGCATATCTATCGTTGCTTATTGTCCAGTTGACCGGGAGGAAAGGTATGCTTATTTATTATTTTCATTCATTTATTTATTCATATAAAGTTATGTGCACGAACACAACGTTTAAAATCTTGGAAGTGTACATATTAAGGCTAAATTCTGCATCTGCATTCCATGTAAAATATAGAAAATCTTCAACGAAATATGCAAGATTTAACATGAAACACAACAGCTATGCAGGAATCGTTTCGAAGTTCTGTCTAATCCTTGATCGGAATCATGTTTGGGATGGTCGCTGCAGCTGGCGTGTGTGTGTGTGTGTGTGTGTGTGTGTGTGTGTGTGTGTGTGAACACTTAATGTCTTTGGAGCGGGAGAGAGGGAGATCAGAGTGTGACTATACAAGTGTACTTGGGGCAGGGGGATGAGGTGGGGGAATCTGAATGGGCTTATATGTGCATGCATGGATGTTTGGGGGGGGGGGGGAGAGATACACGTCTGTGAGTATGTGTGTGTGTTAAAACATTTTTTGAGATATTGATGTTATTGATATTTGGTAAAATGATTTGTTAGATATGTTGCTTTTTAAAATTGTATTCGTATCATTTGTTCTTGTTGTTTTGTTTTTTTTTGTTGTTTTTTCAAATTTGATTTTCTTTGTGTTGCTCAGTTGATATTGTTCAAATAATTGCTAAAATGTCAGTACAACAACAAAAAAAGTTGACCTGACAATAAATGGTTTCAGTCAGTGTGCGCGCGCGCGCGCGCGCGTGTGTGTGTGTGTGTGTTTGTGAACATTTGCGTTTGTTTTTACATCTCTAACTATACTTTTGCATTCTTTTCCTTGATGGACAGCATTTTATCAATTTATGAGCCGCGGCCTCAGGACCACTACCACGAACACCGAAAAGCGATACAACTACTGTTACTGTTTTGAGGCGGCTGCTGATGCTGAGGTGTTGAGCTTTTTTTATGAGATTAAGTTGTTTTGTCTGCATGGGCGCAAAAAAGGCACGCCCGAACAAGCGCCGCTCAATACGCACCCAGTGTCTGCGAGGTGCTCTTTCGAGCGAGTAAATCGGCTTTTGTTTATCAGTGCAACAATCTGCAAGCCGGCCTTAGAAGTGATTAGATTTTGATGTTAGCGCTGCAAAAAAAATTGTCGACCACCTCTGAGTCTCTCTCTCTCTCTCTCTCTCTCTCGTTCTCTCGCTAGCTCGCTCGCTTTCTGGCGCGCGCGCGCGCGCGTGTGTGTGTGTGTGTGTGTGTGCAACACATCATATAAAGGGCGAGAACTGGATGTGATTTTTTTTTAAACACACACAAACACACATCAGTGCTTACTTATTCTTTCCCGGCTCCCAATGTATTTGTGTGTATCCAAATGTCCCGTGTGTACTTCATCATCGTCATCATCATCATCATTCTCTCTCTCTCTCTCTCTCTCTCTCTCTCTCTCTCTCTCTCCCCTCTGTGTGTTTGTGTGTGTGTGTGTATACAACCATGTATATTTTTTTGCATTTGGGCATAAAGGCAAGTATTATGGTTATGTACCTGTAAATGTTTACTATGTATTTGAGTGTATTTGAATGTCATGTTTGTATTTCTGTAACCTTTTGTTATTTTGTGATTTTTTTTTTCCTCTCTTTGCCCTGAGTACTGGACGTAAAATAAGCAAATGCATGCTAATTCCACTTCACTCGTTAAAAAAGTTTGTTCTCTCTCTCTCTCTCTCTCTCTCTCTCTCTCTCTGTCTGTCTGTCTCGTGAGAAAGATAACGTCGAGTGTGTATGCTGTGCGAGCAAACACACAAGTACACACATACTTGTACACACACTCGTACACATATGTGACTGCAGACACCAAAGAGAGAGAGAGAGGGAGGAAGGATTGGGGGGGGGGGGACACACAGACATGGATAAACTGTGGCGTTGTTTGTTTCTTTTACAGCCAGTTCTATATGTGATACAGGACGCGCGCGCACACACGCACACACACACACACACACACACGAACGCACGTATGGGCCCAACACATATACGTACTCCTGTGTGCAAAAATAATCCACAGAAGTATCTCTCGTTGTTCTGAAGTGTTCCTGACAGTCACTGGTTCACTATAGCTATATTTTCTGTCTGGAGTAATGCATCTGAACAATCACCAAATGACCACCGCGTACATGTTCTATTTTTTCTCATGTGTAGTGCATCTGAACAATCACCAAATGACCACCGCGTACATGTTCTATTTTTTCTCATGTGTAGTGCATCTGAACAATCACCAAATGACCACCGCGTACATGTTCTATTTTTTCTCATGTGTAGTGCATCTGAACAATCACCAAATGACCACCGCGTACATGTTCTATTTTTTCTCATGTGTAGTGCATCTGAACAATCACCAAATGACCACCACGTACATGTTCTATTTTTTCTCATGTGTAGTGCATCTGAACAATCACCAAATGAGCACCGCGTACATGTTCTATTTTTTCTCATGTGTAGTGCATCTGAACAATCACCAAATGACCACCGCGTACATGTTCTATTTTTTCTCATGTGTAGTGCATCTGAACAATCGTGGAAGGACTGCCGCGTGTATGCTCTATTTTCTATCTTGTGTAATGTACTGAACAATCAGGAAAGGACTGCCGCGTACATGTTCTATTTTCTCTCTTGCGTAATGCATCTGAACAATCAGAAAAGGACTGTCGCATACATGTTCTATTTTCTCTCTGGTGTAATGCATCTGAACAATTTCGGAACGACTGTCGCATACATGTTCTATTTTCTCTCTGGTGTAATGCATCTGAACAATCAGGAAAGGACTGCCGCGTACATGTTCTATCCTCTCTCTTGTGTAATGCATCTGAACAATCATGGGAGAACTGCCACGCGTAACTATATGTCCCATCCCCCTTGAAGTACAGGTTCATTAGCTGTACATACTCTCCTGTGTGTTTCGCAGGGTGGCCGCACAACAAACTGTTGGAGAAGACCCTGTACCTGCAGGTGATTGACTATGACCGCTTCAGTCGGGACGACCCCATCGGGGAGACCTACCTGCCGCTCAACGAGATTGACCTGTCGCAGTCCCCCGTCAGCTGGAAGTACCTGCAGCCATGCAAGGACACTCGGGTATATATATATATATGTGTGTGTGTGTGTGTGTTATTCATATATATATTGTTGTTATTATTATATTATTATTGTTGTTGTTATCATTATCATGTAGAGAGAGAGAGAGAGAGCGTGTGTGTTATTATTATTATCATTGTTGTTATTATTAATATTATTGTTATTATTAGTATTAGTATTATCATTATAATGTGTGTGTGTGTATATATATATATATATATATATATATATATGTATGTATATATATATATATATCTAGAGAGACAGATATTGAATCCAGGCCCAGACGTCTTTGTTTTTTTCATTATGTAATGGAGAACACACCAAAAAACAGTCTTGGTTAATCTTTTAACCTTTAAAGCTGAATTTGTGTTTGGGGTGGGGTGGTTGTTTTAAAATGCTCTCATTTATGCCCATGTTGGTCCAATGTACCAAGATATATATATATATATATGTGTGTGTGT
This sequence comes from Babylonia areolata, assembly GCF_041734735.1. Lineage (NCBI taxonomy): Eukaryota > Metazoa > Mollusca > Gastropoda > Neogastropoda > Buccinidae > Babylonia > Babylonia areolata. The sequence continues at coordinate 32,807,074 of NC_134881.1, read as the reverse complement.
GTGTGTGTGCGCTTTTATTTCTTCTTCTCCTGTTTCTTCTTCTTAATGGGTAACGCTGCTGGTCAGGCATCTGCTTGGCAGATGTGGTGTAGCGTATATGGATTTGTCCGAACGCAGTGACGCCTCCTTTAGCTACTGAAACTGAAACTGAAACTTATTGTTATCTCATGATTATTGTTATTGGGCAATATCCACATTTCTTCCCCAGTGTTCTTTCCATTCAGTTTCGTTCCGAAGATAGAAAATTGTATTTTTTAAAATATATATATATATATTGATATATTCTCTACAATTTCTTGCCCTTTCAAATGACGCAAAGAATACCAGTCAAAGAGTAGAGGGGAAGAAATGTAGAGTATATATTTCAATGTTATATACCAGTTTACAGCGTTCTGACGTCTTATAAACAGAAAAATAACAGGGAAGAAATATGGATTATCATTATAAGTAGTAGTATCATTATTATTAATGTCATTATTATTGCTGTTTTTGTTGCCATTATTATTTTGTTATTATTATTAATATTATTATTATCAAAGGACATATTTATTATCAGTATTAAACAATACCTTTATAGCGCCTAACAACAGAGCACTATATGCGTTACAAAGACACAAAAAAAAGGTTTGAAAGACATGTACAAAAATGGATATGAGAAATATCGATGATCAATTACTCAAAAAGACCAGGACATGCACACGCAGTACCATCCATAAATTAATTACCCAGGTGCACATAACAGAGATTGGGAGCACAGCTGAATTATTGTAACAGGTGTCTTTTGACCGCATAGCGTGAGAGGACGGTTCACTGGCTGCATTGAGACATCCAAGTCCACGAGGAACAAAACTGTATTGTTGTTGTGTTGAGCCAGGCAAAACAAATTGTTCTCTCCATTAGACAGGGTTCATATGGCCCCAAGGTGCTGTCTTTTGAAAGGTATACACCTACCCCCCAAGCCCACCCCCACCCCTCTCTCCCACACACACACAAATTGGTTTACAATTTTTTTCCCGTCAATATTTTGTTTAGTTCAAACACACAAACGGATACATGCTCTCTCTCTCTCTCTCTCTCTCTCTCTCTCTCTCTCTCTCTCTCTCTCTCTCTCTCTCTCTCTCTCTCTCTCTCTCTCTCTCTCTCTCTCTCTCTCTCTCTCTCTCACACACACACACACACACACACACACACGCACACACGCATGCATGCATGCATCCATGCACGAACACGCGCGCGCGCACACACACACACACACACACACAAACATACTCATTTTCCCTCCTTCCCTTTCTTCCTCAAAATATTAATATACATTATCTGTGTGTGTGTGTGTGTACTACTTCTCATTCGTTAGATAGACACCCCAGTCTTTACTGTACACTCAAAAGAAGTCTTCACTACGGTGAGTTATAATGGTCCAGGAAAGGGATGGAGTCAGTGTGTTCACTCAGTTAATCGATGCTTCCATTGACTCGTGGTGTTTTTATGGGTCCGCAGTATGACCATCTCTACTGACAGGCTGTCTAGTCACTCAGTGTTGGCTGCTTTATTTATAGCCTGTGTGCATCACAGAAATAATTCCATACCATAGATAAATCAGTATGAAACGTTTTGCATTTGTCATCATCTTCAACACTAAAAGCAGTTTGAAGAACGAACAAGAAAAAAATAAGGGTGGAGGGGGGAAAGGGTGTGTTTGAAAGAGCAAGCAACAAGAGGGAAGAATAAGGGAGAGGCAGGGATGGGGTGGGGTGGGGTGGGGGGAATGGAAGGGTTACACAAATTTACAAATGAAGTGCACTTGACATGAATGTTCTTTTTCTGATTTTGTTTTTGTTTTGTTTTTTCAACAGGTTACATGGGACTGTAATTGTCAGAACAGGGCTCCTGGAAAAAAAAGAAAAACAACCAGCATTGAAAATGTTTTTTTTCCTTTTGGGTTTTTTTTGTTGTTGTTGTTTTCTTTTTTTTTTCTTTTTTCTTTTTTTGTATTTTTTGTTTGTTTTGTTTTGTGTTGTTTTTCTTTACCAGAATTATTTCAGCCCTGACGGGGCCCTTCAAGTTGGGTTTGACATCAGTTTTTTTGTTTGTTTCTTTCTTTCTTTGGTTGTTGTTTTTTTTGTTGTTGTTGTTTTCTGTATGTGTGTTTTTTTGTTGTTGTTGTTTTTTGTTGTTGTTGTTTTTTGTTCATTTTGTTTTGTGTGTATGGACTATGATGTCTTCTGATAGAGGCCTTTGTGGTTGGCATGGCTTTAAACACTAACCCCCAAAAATATGTGTGCTGCTGAACTGTGGTGACTCGCACTCCCCTGGCAGAGCAGCCCGAATTTTTTTGTAGAGAAATCTTATATGACCAAAAAACGTCAAACTGTACATTACAGTATGCAACACTAACAGGTGTGTGACTGTTGCAGGGTAAACTGGGAGAGCTGCTGCTGTCGCTGTGCTACCAGCCCAACATCGGGCGTCTGACGGTCATCGTCATGAAGGCCAAGGAACTCAAGGCCAAGGACATCACCGGGTCATCAGGTAGCTAGCCATCCACTTCACTTCACTCAGTGTTAATGATAGTAATAGTAATGATGATAATGATAATAATAATGATAATCATAATGGTAAATTTATTCAATTGATTCTATTTGTCGCCTTTCCATGTAAAGTGCCATCAGGTACCTAACTTTCCACTTCACTCCACTCACTGTCAGTGATATTAATAATAATTATTATTATAATAATAATAATAATAACAATAATAATAATAATTTCAATTAATTCAGTTTATATATCACCTTTCCATGTAAACTGTGATCTGTTGCTGTAGAACGCTCAGTTGCAATAGAGAATTTTTTGTTACCGTGGTAGTGTGTGGACAGAGTTTTTGGATGTGAGTGTGTGTGTTGTTGTTCATCAGTTTTACATCTGTTCTATATGAGTGATTTTAAATGGGGAGAAGATGTTGTGTGTGTGTGTGTGTGTCCATGAACATGTGCATGTGTGTGTTTATTGTGTCGGTACAACTGAAAGTTTTTTGGGGTTTTTTGACAGGAAATGGTTTCTGATCTGGTGTGTGTGCATATGTGTGTGTGTGTGTGTGTGGCAATAGTAATTTGATAATTTTTTTTCACATATCTTATCAAGTGAGTGCGAATGTCCATGTGTGTGTTCTTCTGTCTGTCATCTTTATGAGAGTGCATGAGGCATGCTTGTCGCGGGTGGGGGGGGGCAGCCATAAACTATCATGAAATAGCCACTTACTTGCGTCAGCTCATAGACATTCCCCTGATGACAGGACAAGGGTGATGAGATTTAGGAAAGGGGGACGGTGGGTGGAAGGAAAGAGGATGTATGCATGGTTTGCTTTCATGACAAATGTGTACATGATTATGTGTGGTACGATAAGCCTGTCTCTATTATCTCCCCTCCCCTCCCCCACCCTTATCCCACCCCCCCTCGCAGGAGGAATTGGAAAGTAGAGAAAGAAACTGTATATGTAAATGTGTGTCTACATGAGGTATTTGAACAAGGCAGTAACACAACATAAACAAACTTGCTATGAATAAGAAACAGAACAAAGCCAGCTGAGCAGTGGATCGGCATACGGGTGTCCATTTCTGTTGTAATTTTACCGTGAAGCAGCATCAAGATCCAAGCTTGGAAATGTGCTGACTGGCATTTTGCATATACCTTCCTCTCTAGTCAGTGAGGAGAGAAAAAAATTTGCACAGAATGGAATTTTCTGCATCATGTTGTTTTTTTTTTCTTCTTCCTATCTACACTTACTTACTCACTCTTCTCTCTTTGAAAGTTTCCTAAGCTAGAGCCTGTGATGGCTGCAGTGAATGGGGGATTTGAGAAGACCACTCTATTAGGGATTGGAGGTGAGGACTTTATGTGGGATTTGAGGAGAGCATTGTATGGGGGATTTGAAATGAACACTTGGGGGGCTTGGTGGGGTATTGGAAGTGAGCTCTGTAAAGGAGATTGGAGGTGAGCACTATATTGGGGCATTTGGGGTTAGCACTATATTTGGGCATTTGGGGTTAGCACTATATTGGGGCATTTGGAGAGCACTATTTTGGGGCATTTGGGGTGAGCACTATATTGGGGCATTTGGGGTGAGCACTATATTGGGGCATTTGGGGAGCACTATATTGGGGCATTTGGGGGGAGCACTATATTGGGGCATTTGGGTGAGCACTGTATTGGGGCATTTGGGGTGAGCACTATATTGGGGCATTTGAGGTGAACACTGTATGGGAGATTTGAGATGAACAGTATATGGGGGGGAAGGGGGTTGACGTCAGCACTTAGGACTATTGCCACTGAAAAGGCATGAAAGATCTCATCCCTCAACTCTGTGAAGAGTCACTCAGGAACCATACAGAAGAAGTGCTCATCATATTCCTCCAGGTCTGTCAGTTGTGTGTCAAAGCTTAGGTCTCTGCAAAAGGTTTTCCTGTCCATTCTACAATGTCAGTCCATCATTTTTTTCTGTCTTCCAATCCATCTTCCTCCCTGGTTGCATACACACTCACTGAGTAGTGTATGTGTGTGTGCGTGTGTCTGTGTGTGTGTGTGCATGCGCATACATCCAAGACATTTTCTGTGTGTGTGTGTGTGCATGTATGTATGTGTCCAAGACATTGTGCATGTTTGTGTGTGTGTGTGTGTGTGTCCAAGTTGGGAGGAGGGGTAACAAGGAATGTGAAGAAAGTGTGGCAGGGAGGGACACAGATGTCCCATCATAACTGCCCACATGTCTATTGATCAGCAGTACCCGTGTTGTTGCTTTCAGGGTTTTTTAGGTCACCGTTAAAGGCTGGCTCCAGTGGTAGGTTGGGCTTTAGGTCGGGTTAAGTTTTCCATTTGGCGGTTTTCAGTTTTTTTTATTTCTTTGAAGGGGGTTGCTGCAACTACCAGGAGATTTCTTTTCAATCATTGAAAAGGGAGTGCTGGTGAAAATGAAGAGACAGTTGCATGTGCTGGTGTGTGCATGCATGTTTACCAGATGTATGAGTGCACATGCGAATGTGTGCATCCATGTTTTGACTGTGTGTGGATTTGAACCATATTGTAAAAGCTTGAAAAGTTGTGTGGATGAATGTTGGAGGATACTGGTGGTGATATCATTGCTTTTCCTCTTCTTGTCCTGCCTTCGGTTTGGTGGCATGATGAAAATTCTTTTCTCATCATCTTCTGACCTCTAACACCTAACCTTCACTGGATTTTATTTTGCCGTTTGTTCGTCTATATTATTGTTCAGAAATAAGATTTCGTTTGGAAAAGGGACTACTCTGGGGGGTTTTCAGAAAGCAAAAATGTGTTGTGAATACACAGACTCTTGGTAAATTTTGGCTTTCATTAAGTTTTGATTTTTCATTCAGTTGTTTTGTGTGCGCCTCTGATATGTTTTGTTTACTGTTATTATTTTTCAAACTTTTTTTTTTCCATTTTTATAAATATTTTTTTTGTTTTTTTACAGATATTCTCTTGTGTTGCTTTGAAATTTGTTTACAGAAGATTTTTATGTTTGAAGCTACTGTATTTATTTCATTATTTTTATTTGCTTATCCCTTTCAGTTATGTAAGCATACTTCAGTTTCAGCTATATGGCATTGGTACAAATTTTATTCGTCAATTCAATCTTAATCATTCTGAATCTATTTTTTCTTAAAACAAAATACTGTTATGAGAGATTGCATGAGCTTGTACTGAAATGTGAGCTTGGGTTTGCATGCACATTTGTATGTGAGTATGCACACATTTATTCAAGTATTTGTCCACATATCTGAGAACATGTAAAGGCAGGTATGTGTGTTGGGTGCATACAACATAAGTATGCATGTTTTATGTTGTGTGTATGCATAACAAAGCCTATGATTTGATTTTGAAAATCTTTACTGTTTTTAATCACCACCTTGTAAATCATCCCCCAAATGTGTGTTCTTGTTGCTCCATATAATGGTGGTTTTGGAATATGAACAGTCCAGCATATTTTCAGTGTCACACAGACAGTACTTTTCCTATCTTTGGCACCTTCCAAGCTTTCACAGACTGAGTGAGAATGGCAGTAATATCTAGCTTGTTCTATTTTTCCTTTTCCTCCAAGCTTTCACAGATTGACTGAAAGTGACTGAATATCTTGCTTTTCTTTTTCCTCCAAGCTTTCACAGATTGACTGAAAGTGACTGAATATCTTGCTTTTCCTTTTCCTCCAAGCTTTCACAGACTGACTGAATATCTTACTTGTTCTGTTTTTTCCTTTTCCTCCAGATCCTTACGTCAAAATCTGGATGTATTTTGGCAACACGAAAGTGGAGAAGAAGAAAACCAACATCAAAATGCGCACGCTCAACCCCGTCTACAATGAGTCGTTCATCTTTGAGATTCCATGGGAGAAGATCCGAGAGGCCTCTCTGGAAGTGACCGTCATGGACTTTGACAAAGTGGGTCGCAATGAGATGATCGGCAAGGTGATACTGGGCTGTCGCAGCGGCCCAATGGAGACACGGCATTGGAACGACATGGTCGCCAAACCTCGGCAACAGGTCGCCCAGTGGCATTTACTAAAAGACTGACACTAGCGCCAACGCCACCGATCCTAGAAATCGTTCACAAGTAGCTCTCGGATGCAGGGGTGACCATTTTTGTTTTTTTTGTTTTTGTTTTTTTTCCTTGTCACAGGAGACTGTAAGGACTCTGTATGCAGCCAGTTCTGAGTGACTCTTTACTCCATGCCTCCCCATAGAGTACTGGTTTCATGCCCGGTTTTCTGCGTGCACTTGGGATAGTCCTTTCAGACACATTTCCTCAGAGTGGAATGTCAACCATTAGCCCCTCTCAGCTATCCTCATAAGCTGTTCACAGCCAGTGAGAATACTCCAAAGTAAACTGCGCTCTGTACTGATCTTTTGAAGCTATGAACTAGTCCTATATCAACATTAGCTGGAATGCTCAAGCTCCTTACTAGTGACTGTGGTATTTTCCAAAGCAAACAGCATCTTTGGAATGTTCCCCCAAAGCTTCACACATTTGCTGGAACATTTCTCCCAACACTTACATCTTAGCTGGAGTCTCAGACTTCTTACAACTGCCTGAAATGTGCCCCGGGTGACTTTGTCCCTCTGGGAGTTTGTCTACAATTCAAAAGGCTAAAAAACAAAACAAAAAATTGGAGGTGTATGGAGTAAAATGTGTTACTCAGACAACAACCGGTGTGATGCCACGGAAGACAACCCACTGCAGTGGAGGGTGAAGGCCCCTGAATCCACATGGGTGGGGATGTACCACTGACCTCAGTGGTACGAACCAACATTGCCTGATCATGACGACGCACAGGGTGGCAGGGACAGTCTTGTGGTGCCGTGAACTGCGTGAGGATGTACAAAAAGGCTGGACCCGTCTAGAACCTTGTGATATTTTACCTTGCACTGTCAAATCAGAGCCGTTCAGCTCCCTTTGTGTCTTGGTAGTCCTGTTGTGTCTACACCGACCATCACCACATGCGTCAGTCCAACCGTTAGTGCAGAACTTTGTGATGCACCTTCTTCATCCGTAGTCCATGCATCATGCCTGTCCAGGACTCATCATCATCACTGTTGACAAACTGTCCGTCATTATCCAGTCATGCTGTGTTTGTTGTAGGAGAGCAAGCAAGAGACAATGTTCAATGCAGGGACTGTTATAGAAGTGTGCAGAAGGACGAGTTTGTGCTGGAGGGTTTGTTCCCTCCAGCTGCTCCTCCTGATGTGGGGGGTGCAGAGTGTTATTCTTGCTCCCAATGTGCCGTGCTCCGGTGCCAGGTGCGTGCACCAGCTTGTACACATCAAGTCTGTTGGTTTTGTTTTCCCTTCAATTGTCAAAATGTCTATACAGAGGTGTGGAGCCTATTATTTGCAGCAATACATCTTGACTTTGTACATTTTTGTGTTCGTGCTTTAGATTTTTTTTTTTTTTTTTTCATTACCAAGTGGATGTTCACAAATTATACCTCCAGAAAGATACACAAGCACAGTAATAAAAATAGATAGTAAACATTGTACAACATTTTTTTCATCAGCAAGAGCGCTTCAAAGAAGGAAAATACATGTATGGCTGCAGTTCTTAAACATGGTGCCCACAGACAAGAAGTTTGAGGTTTTGATTCGTTCAGTTTCTCTCGTCATTGCAAGATACAAACGTAATAGTCAGTGACTTTGCTTGAAGTAAAAGCATTATTTTGTGGTGTTGTATTATAGTTAATTTTAAAATAGCAACAAAAAGTAGGGCGCACTTTGCATACACATAAAGACACACTTCATAAATTGTTATATTGAAATTAAGTGAAAAATTGTAACAGTTATATGCTTTGTGGCTTGAACTGAATTGTGTACAGTGTGACTATATTATCTCTATTTTTCTGTGACACAAGTAGATAGCAGCCTCTGTGTCTTAATAATGGGCACAAAAGCTACACTGATGTCAAGCAGACCTTAATTGTTCTCTCAATGCTTGTACATAATTTTAATAACAAAGGCTCAGATTTCATAAGGAATAAGTATTTTCAGGTTGAATAACAGAATTTTAGATATTGTTCCTTGCTGGCATCAGAATATTGCTGGCTTTTTTTTTCTTTTAGTAATCAAATACAGTAGTGGGGATTGCTGTGTGTTTCTTGCTACATGGTTTAGGTTTTCAAGATGCAGTCTGTTACAGTCATGTGCCAACATTTTCAAACTGAAAAGTCCTAACATTTTTCTCAAATTGATTCACCATTTTAGATACTTCTGCTGTCCTATTTAACGCTACTTTTCTTTCCTATTCTATTTTTTAAGATGATGAAACTGTATTTCAGGAACTGTCATAAAAAGATTATAGCAGCCTGAACAATAAACAGCCTCATCAAATAGACAGCCTGAACAATAATCAGCCTTGTGAAACAGCCTCAAGTGCTTGTAACAGTCATCTCGACTTCAGCAACATCCATAGTCACTAGTATTCCTTTTCATGCATAATTCCATGTCATTCAGGCCAATCCTTCCCCCCTGCTTCCCTTTCTACCCCCACGCCCCACTTTGTGTTTTAGGTAAATCCCATGGACTGAAGACTTGGAGCTTGTGGGTTCCATTCCCCTCAGTAATTATCATCATGACCAGACTAACCCCTGCCCGGAAATGCATGTGCCGCCACATGATCAAATGGAAGGACTGGGATCATGGAGACTGAATATCATGCGCTTTATTGCCCTGTATATCCCAAGGCCTTGCCAGTGCATTGGGTTAATACATAGGTTTCTGCTCCTCTTTTTTTCTTCCTCTCTTTTTTTAATGACTGAATGTGTAGCTTAAATCTGCCAGACCACATGCATTGATGCCTGCTTGAAACTGAAACTGTGTACCAGCACTATGGTTGTCTATACCTCTTGGACCGCACTGATGCCAGGAAGCACAGAGTACAGTCCTGTCAGGCAATTAAGGTCAGCACAGGCCTTCCTGGCATCACTGTTGCTGTGGTCATTATCACATCAAAACAGACATCCCAAAATCATGAAGGGAAGTTGAGAGTAAACTTTGCAAAAATAAAGAAATATAACCAAACCCAACTTGCACCAGCTGATAGTCTCATTCTGCAGTGGCAGCATATGCCAAACATTCACGAGGCACATTTATGTAATGTTTCAAAAAGAAATAGAGATTTAGCAGTCCAGTCCAGAAGATGTTATCAGAATGAAGTGGAAAAAAAGATGGTAATTTAAAAATAAAAAAAAATAAAAAAGGAAATGGACAGGCTTTCATCAAAATAGAATACTTGTAATGATTGTGATTTCCATTTTCTGTCAGTTTGTTGCTTTTCCTTGAGTAAAAACTCGCAGTACAACTGTGTTAGCAGATCAGAATATGGTTTCTTTTTCATTAAACATTCCTTTTGAATCTATATTTAAAATTAAAATTAAATATCTTTCCCATTGATTTCATTGATGTCAGTGTGTTTGCAGAACCTTTTTTCCTGGTCAAGAATTCAGGTATTTCACGTTAACTAAAAACTAAAATGTACCTTTTGAAAACGTATGTTTACAATGATTTTCTACATTTGCAAATAATGTTGCTCCAACTAAAAAAAAATTCTCTTCCTGAAAAAAAAATACTGGAAACAACTAAACAAATTTCATCCCCAAAAAATATGTTGTGTGTCAAGTTTTGCTACAAAATTGTTGTAAAATTACACGCAAATACAAATGTTGTGAAACAATGCTTGCATGTCTGCTGTGACAAGTTCTAAAGATTTCACTTGAATTTTTACGAATTGGTGTTTCTGTTGGCCTGTGATATAAACTTTGCAGCTTAGTTTTTCATCAAATACCAAACATCAGTGAATCACTGTTCTGTTGTAATGTTTTGTTTTGTTTTTCATTTCCAATCCAGACCTTTGCTTCTTTTAAAGTGGAAAATCAATTCTCTCTAGTAAGGCATGGTCTTGGGAGTTTCCTTCGGTTTTGTTCAGCAATAATTTTATTACCTTGAACTACCAATAATTAACAATTTTGTGAAGAAAAACGGTTTGGTTTGGTTTTTTGGGTGGTTTTTTTTTCTTGCCCATTACTGATTTGTTAACTCCAAGCAACAGAGGTTTGGTTTACTGAGAAACAGGATGGCTTGTTAAAGACCATATTATCAAAGATAAAAATCATAAAGTATTCCAGCTTTGATGTAAAAATATGTGACTGTGGGCACACATGAGAGAAATGGCCTTTTACACAGCCAGGTTTTGAGAAAGGAAAATGTACACCACCTTAACATGTGGACAAACTTCTGACACAGAAGTGTTCCTTTTTTTTTTTCAAATAAACCAAGACCTGCCAATGAAAATACATCTTGATGGCAGTTATAAGGCACATGTATTTCTAAGAATGCAACAGATTTCCCCCACAGTGGATAGTTTTTCTTGTTTTGTGGAATAAAGGGGATTGGGTGGTGGTTGGGGGGGGGGGGGCAGAAAATGTGGAGAAGGCAGTCTGTGCTCAGCATGGGAAAGAGTTAAGGAAAGAAAGGGGAACAATCCTGTCTGCTGACTGCATTAAGGATGGGAAACAATTGGAACAAAGTGGGGTGCCTGTTCAGTGCTGTGCCCTTGATATTGCCCTGGTTTTTCATGTACTTCCACAAGTTTTCTCCTGTTGCTGAATACCAGTACCAGAAGTTCTTGGGTCTGCAGGAAGCATTTGTTAGACATTGAGACCAAAAATGATAGACCCTATTCTTTGTTCTTTAAGGTGAAAGTGTTCTTTTGCTGTGGTCATTGGCAATGGAGGGAAATGTGGCTGTGATTATCCCATTTCAATTTTTTTTTAAATACATTCTTATGCATTTATTTGTTGTTTATTTTGTTGTTTTTTTCTTTCACATTATGTTCAGGTTTTAAACAAACCTAGGGAACCCTGTCAAGGCCCTAACAGCGCACTGGATTTATGTGTCAGTCAGGTATCTGCAGATGTGTTGTAGCATAAAGAGATCAGTCTGATCCCATTCTTCATGATCAGATCAAGTGGAACCTAAGCTGGCTGAGCTTTGGCACGCACACATGTATTATACTGCTGCACAGCTGTCATGTTCGTGCAGTGTATAGGAGTTGGTTAAAATGTGTTCAGGAGAATCCCGATACTGGGAGGTTGGGGAAGGTCTTTGCATGACACAAACGCAGCTGTGTAACTTGGCCTGAAACTTCCAGTGTAAAAAATTGTCCAGCAAGTCTCATTCTCTGAATGATCATCAATGAAAGGCAACTGCAAAGGAAGTCGTTATAGATTCATTTGAGTCTTCAGAGGGGGGGTTGATCTTTTTGCTCTTGTTTTTTCTTCTCTCTCTTTTTGTACTATTTTCATGAGAAGTCTATAGGTGTAATGCAACTTACTCTATAAATGTTTGACAAGGGTGATGGGGGGATCTGTTACAACTTAGTTCACTGACTGGTGTGCCAGTGACCCGATTTGTAACAAAAACTCAGTATCTTGTTGACTATGTTTCCTTTCATTTTCAGCTGCGCACATGATTTTGAGTTCAACACCAGTTCCTCAAAGATGTGAAGAAGGTGAACACACAAATTTAGTTCAGAATATCAGAAAGGTTACTTGCTAAAAGACATGTGTAAAGTTTATTCCTACTCCTCTACTGAAAATGTCTCGAGTTTTCTATTTTAAGAATTATTGTGTTTTAAGACTGCTAAGGGTTAATTGATTATTCTTTCAACTTAAATGAAAATAGTAATACTGCATGCATTTATCAGTTCGATATGCCATACCAAATCTGTCTAAATTGTGGCAAGATGCAATGGCACGTAACAGTTGAACATTAAAATTTTTTAACACTGAAGCAGCAAAATATGAAAAGGTGTTTGAACACCTCTACATTGTCCCCTGTTCAGCAGACACTGTGATGTGAGTGCAGATTTATTCATGTCCAAGCTGTTTTCTGTTGTGTACTGTGGCAGTATGATATAAGTGCAGATGCATTAATGTCCAAGTTGTTTTCTGTCGTGCACGCAGTATGTAGAACACACAGTGTGTGCGTGTGTTTGCAGCGTTTTGTGTTGACTGCGTGTCTCAGGCCTTACTGTACACCATCCCCATATTCCCTCCAACCATGAGGAATGTCCAATGGTCACACCAATCACTGTACATTCAGCGGGTCCACTCCCCCACCCATCCCATCCCCTCACCTTCAAGGCTGGCAGGACAAGCGGAGTACTAACAACTGGTTTCATAGAGGTCACAAGCATTGCCAGCTTGTGGAGCAAAGCAGAATATAAAAAAAATAATAATTCTCAGCTGGCTTTCTCCTTACACAGGTTTTAAAAAAAGGTCAGATTGTGCTCCCAGTCATTGAGGAAATGTTCAACAGCCTTCCCAGTCTGTTGGTAAGAAGGCAGTTCTGACAACAAAACTGTTGTTGTGTTTTTGTCCATATGATTAACCAATATTAACCTGACTTGTATATTGAAGTTGTGTACTTCAAGTGAAAAAAAGTTGTTTTTTGGGTTGTTGTTCTTTTTTTTCAATTATTGGATAGTAACCTTTCTTGTATCCTACTGTTTTTTTTTAACTGATGAAATGAAACCCCTTTTGCCCTGTGTGAACTAAAGCATGTCTAGGTCAAATGTACATGTATTATAACAATCTTTCTCTTTTTTCCAGACCTAATGGTACAGGAAACTAAAGGTTTTACTTGCATGTTTATTTGTGTATTGTTTCTAAGACTTTTTCTTTCCCATATAAATGTCAATGTCTCAGAAAGGCACAAAAGCAGAAATATTTGTTAAGACTATTTAAAACTGTCCTTCCAAAACTGTTGCAACTTCAGCAAATGACAAATACAAATTCAATTTATCCATTCCAGCATAAGGTGTATGACTGTATAATATTCTAACGCAGACATTTTGAGTGATACATAGACAGATAAACATGTGGAAAAAAATACATATGCCTTGATTTTAGGATAGATTTTAGGATAGATTTTTGTAATCGTGTCAAACTTACCACCACCCACCACATAATAAGAGTTGTGTCCGCATGGCATGGTCGGCATACTCATTCATTTTGAAAAGCGTCTCATCTTCAGTGTACCGCTTTAGGATGCTTTGCAGCATTCAGCAACCATTCTGCTATTGGAATCCAATAGCTTGGAATGTACAGGTGTGTTTAATACCATTTCCCATTTCTGATGTTTTAGTTTTTGTTCACTTTTTTTTTTTTTTTTCCAATATATATATGTAACAAAGATAAACATCAAATGGGAATTTGTTAAGAGGGATTAAAAAAAAAAAAAAAATACACAGGGAATGTTTTGGTCCATTTAAAATTTTGTGGAATGGGATTTTTCCCCCTTCACTTTGCATGAACTGAATCCTTGTAATTACCATCTCTATTGCGCCTGTTCAAGGCACAAAGGCGCTTTATAACAACAAAAGATTAATAAATTAAAAAGAAAACTGTTTATAAACAGTATAGTCATGCAATCAAATCTACAATTGTGTCCACGAGAAGACTTTGCCTTGGACAAACAATGCAGGTTATTTCATATTGGCATTCCAGTATTCTGTTTTGACATACATCTCTATATATTGTATATTAGTCACTCTACATTCCTATACATGCATGTACCTTTTTGTTTTCCAGTTGATTGCCAAGTTGATGTGCTCAATAATGTTTGTATCTATATTCATTGAAGCATTGTTTCCATTAAAGAGAGGCTGTCAAAATGGAACATGTTCACTGTAATGTGTCTGTGATGCTATGAGCTGTTGTAATGTGTTATGAAATGTAAATAAAAGCATAATGTGCAGTGTACATTATCTTACAAGGTACTTCTCCACGTGTACATTTACACACACATTAAAAATGCATGAATACAATAATAATCTTCCCCCTTTTTTCCATGTTCAAGTTCATTACACTGAGTGAACAAGTCTACTGTTTGTGTGAAATGAGAAAATTTGGCTTTTTGCCATCACATGTCAACTGCTTTTTTCATGTTAGAACTGAGGACAAAGTGAAATATCCAAGTTGGAATTCGTCTGTAGCCCACAGTAACCCACACTGACCTAAATGTCAGACTGTGGACAAGACCCTCTGCTCTTACAGACTGCTGTCAGATGTTTGTACTTGGATTTGTGTGCATTCTGCTTGCACTGTTAACTAGCGGATCATTGTAACCTCTTCCCCAAACATTTTTTGCAAACAAGTCTGTTAAAGATTTTTGGTACATCTGTTTTTTTTCAAGACCAGTTATTGTGAAGCTTTACAATATGGATTCACAAGAACATTGTTGATTCTGACATACAGTGTGAAGAAAAGTCTCTTCACAAGCATCTCATCTTCCCCTCTCAATAATTACTTTGATCATCATGATTCAAAATGCATTTTTGTCTGACCCTTCTTTCTGTAAAAAAAAAAAAAATTCCTTTTCATTTCTCAATTAAACATTCCATTTATTCCGTTTATTTTTATATTAATCCTTTCAAGTCTTTTCAACGTAAAACCATTAATTTCTTTTTGATTGATCTTAGGAAATACTGACAGAGCATGAAATGGTGGTAAATTAACCAAGTCGCAATGAGCCCTTTCCAGGCAAAAAATAGATCTTTTCCTGACAGGTAAAAGGGTAATATAAAAAAAATACAAAAACAAAACCATTCAAAATGAATATACACACTCTGGACAATGCCATAAAATCCTATGAATACACATTCAAAGGCCAAATTAATCTCAACTAAAATGCATCCACTACATAAATATTCCTTATGTACAGAGTGTAAATAATCAGTAAGTGTCCATCCATGAATGATTGTACGTGTTCTGTGTCGGTTATCCAAATACATGTACCTCCTAACTCTAGAGAGAAACTTTTTACACAAAAAAAGGGTTAGAGCATCAACGTTTGTGAACTGAATCATGAAAACACACGGCTGTTAAGTGTTTGTCGGAAAAAGCACTGAGAATAAAGTCGCGATACCACCTGAGTTTGTGGTGTGTGCTCATCTGTACGGATGAAACTGCTCAACTGAATGAGAGAATGAATTCATATCTCACATACAGTTGCTCAGCCTGACAAAATATTTCACTGACACTTGCATGCAGGGTTCTGACACATGGACCCACAAAGTCTAAAATAGAAGATGTGTATTTGTTGTTATTTTAAGAATACAAGTATATAATGTCAGTTTGTAACTGCATCTGTACCCACTTGTCAAAAGACAGAAATACACCCAAAGTTGTTCGTATGTATTCAATGTGAGCATACCAGTCTGGATTCATGTCTGCCAGTATATGTGTGCATGAAAAAGGCTGCAAGCAAAATAACAGACACTTGCTTCAAACCAACACGTATGATGCGGTGACAATGCCATTTTGGAAAATAATTCTCCACAAGCTGTATACACCAAGCATACATGTAGTTCAAGCACAGAGAAAAGAATGCATGTTCTACAATTTTTTACATGCTTTTCATTGAGCTGTCCCAAGTTTTCATCACTGACTTTGTAATAATGTTTTCCTTTTTGTTACTTCCTTAAGGCATGAAAATTTCTCATGGAACTTAAAATGTCATATTTCCCAGCAAGGGAAGTAACCCATCACTGTTTAACTAGATAAACCGTAAATCGCTGAGTTCACAAATAGATTGATTCCAAGCAACACGTGCAACACACCTTCAGTCTTCAGTTTATAAACTCACACAAGCTCACAACAGATACCAGTTTGAAAGGAATGGTAATGGTACACAAAAACAAATTCAGATGACCAAGGAAAATGTAATTACCAAGCATGGAAATGGGTTCCAAGATACATGGAGAATGAAGGAACAACTCACTTTTCTTTTACCTGGTTATTTGCACTGTGAACTATTCATTTTGTGGACTTGAGTGGAAAACTCAATCTGTATGAGTTGTGTTGTCTTCAGTCTGAACAACAAGGAACCTGTGTGTGCATTTCTAAAACGAACTCCAAATGCCCTTTTTTTTTTTTTCAACACATTGTTTGTTCAAAACCCGCTGCATGGAGTGGGGAAAATGCACATATGACTTATCTTACAAGGAATGCGTTCGTAATGATGTCCGTCAATGAAAAGGGACCTGTTGAAAACACTATGCATAATCATGGTGTTCGTACTACATTTTCAGTTTGCACAGAACCTTTTACCCACGGAAGAAAGGCAAGATACTTCTTCTACCCACCCCATCCCCCAACACCCCAGTTATCATCCGTTAAGAACTCATTTCAGCCGCAGTTCTACATGCAACTTTTAGTCAACTGGCAGTTCTACATGCAACTTTTAGTAGACTGTCTCTGTTGGTATTTTCCCCTGTCTTTCAGTAGGCTACCCATGTAGGCTATCAATAGAAACTTCAGCAAATTGTTATTTAGCTAATGATAACCACATTTCTTCCGTCCCCACCATTCCTTTGTGTGACTGATGGAATGGACGTAGTGTAAGTAGGATAGGGACAAGGCAATCTTTGAAGCTTTTAAACAGTCCCTTCTTTGTTTCATAATATATTTTGATCGAAAATTTGGTTTAGCATCGATGCTCCATTTTCCAGTTTACTTTTCAAACTTTACAAAAATAGTTGAGGATTTTATAGGATTATCCAATTGATTCATGAGTGAGTTAGATGGTGCTTATTTTAGATGAGATGGCAGTTCCCATACATTAGTAAATTAATACTGAAGCAAAACTTTCTTGTATTAGTGTTTGTACATTGTACACTTTTCCTTCAGTGCTTCTTGTGGAACGTCCATGAATTGTGAACACTACTCATTTTGTATTGAGGGGGGAAATTGTGGATAATGCTGTTATTTATTGCAGTGGGACATTTTGTTTAACCAAGTCCTACAGCAATTAGACTGGATGGGGTCTGTATGGGTGGCACCTCTGGTTCATGCTGCAAATCCAGCTGTCTTTGAGAAAACAACCAATTTTGATTTCATTTTTTATGCTGATTGGCGATCTGTTTCTTGGTAGTAATGGCATGCAAAGTGCACCAAAGGGTTGGACATACAACATAGTACAGGCCTCGTCACTGTATGAAAACTGGACATCAACATGAGGGAATACACTACTGACATACTCACATAGTCACTGTATGAAAACTGGACATCCATTTTTTAAAAAAAGAAAATAACCCTAAAATAGGAGAAACTGAAAATCAGTATCAATGTGTATCAAAGCCCAAAAGCTGTGATGAAATCATAGTATGAAACTATGATGTAGATTTATATTATGTGGAAGAAGACGTCCCACTGACCATAATTTGGACAAATGGGCTTGTCCAGAATGAATATCATGTAAATTATGTGGGGAAAATGCATGGCGATATTGTTATGATTTAACAAAGCATGAAAGTCATGATGAAGACAGGGAAAAACTGAAACTCATGATGAAGATTGGGAAAGTTTGAATGACTGATACATCCATTTTATGATCATAAAACAAAGAAATGCCGATCAACCTGGGTGGTTTTTGCTACAATGAATTGTTTGGTTTCTAGCACAGAACTTTCAGTTCAACAAACACTCATTTAAAAAAAAAAAAAAGGAAAGTGTATGTGCAAGAAAGCACCCCTGGTTATGAGTAGTGCTCATTACATTGTTTGCTGAAAACTCAGCATCATTTAACCAAGCTCCCAAGAAGAAAACTTCAAGTTCCCAAGTTCCTTAACTTTTTTGTGAACCTTGTTGAACAGTGAATGTTACAGACTGCATGCAGGTCACTGAATCTTTGTATCCCTTTTCACAGTTAATCCACAGCTCAGTGATTGTAATGTTCAACGGAATTTAAAAAAAAAATAATGCAGAATGGAACTCCTCACACACAGAAATGTCTCATCATCTTGAACTGAAACATTTCCAGGCACCCTCTCACAGAGAACTACTCCAATCAAACTCCAGTTTACCGGCGGGTCTGCTAACACGCTTCTGCATGAACATGTAACTTGGCTAGCTTTCCACTGTTCATGTCATTATCCTTTGAGCAGATAAATGAAAAATGTTCAAGTAATCATTTCACTGTCGGCAGGACAACTGCACTGCCTTTGAATACCTTGATCCTTGCTGCATGAAGCAGTGAGGCTGTAGAGGTCAGGAACAAGCTGCGAGTGCTACAACAGTTCAGGTGTGTGACACATAGTGTTACCTCTGCCTCCCTTCCTCCAGTTTCCAACACTTCCAGCATATCGTCTTCCAGTCATAAAGATATATATATGTTTGAACCTGATCGGATGGGATTACATGACCAAGTTGTTCACTCTCTGTACTCCCCACCCCCCTTCTGCTGATCTCACTCCATCTTGCCCTACATCCCCTCCCAAACCTGTGGAATTGGATGGGCTTTAAGCAACAAAGAAACAATTACTTACCTTCATATCATGCCTCTTCTCAAAACACGACACAACAACATTTCAGCAGAATCTACCTAACATATCAGAAAATGTCTATAAGGAGTTCCACAGGGAACATTAAAGATGCAGACAATATGTCTCTCCCCAAACAAAGCACAGCTGTGGGCCAGTGTCTCCACAGAACTCAGGTGGAGGTGACCAGTGCAGGGTAGGGTCACGAGATGAGCTGCACATGCTTGCCCTCCGTGTCATCCAGGAAGAGGGTGCTGAAGACGTCATTGACAAAGAAGGGGTGGTACTTGCAGGCCCGCTCACAGTCAGGACAGAAGTTCACCTCGCACAGTTGTGGCATGATGCACCTCTCACCTACACAAAGGTAACACAACACTGTAGGTTACACACTCACACTGGGACATACACGCACGCACACACTGGCGCATACACGCACATGCACGCACACACACACACATACCACCCCTCACACATCACACCTTCTGCTCCACCCTGCCCACCATACACACACATGCATGTACACAGCACGTACACACACACACCACCCCCCACACATCACACCCCTCTTCCTCCCCCTTCTGCTCCACCCTGCCCACCATACACACACATGCATGTACACAGCACGTACGCACACACACACCACCCCCCACACATCATACCCCTCTTCCTCCCCCTTCTGCTCCACCCTGCCCACCATACACACACATGCATGTACACAGCACGTACGCACACACACCACCCCCCACACATCATACCCCTCTTCCTCCCACTGGCTCCACCCTGCCCATGATAAACACACATGTAGACATACACAAAACAGACAGACTGACATACCAGCGTCATTCTTGTCCCATTTGAGCAGCAGATCCACAGCATACATGGAGCGTGACTGGGGGGAGTGAGCCAGGCCCTGTGGGGGCGGCATGGACACTGCCGCCTCAAACAGCTCACGCAGCATCTCAAAGATGGAACCCTGCCTCACACACAACACGGCAAGTTGGAACCAGTAACACTGCATCCCTATTCTCTGCTCTTGTCTCACACACAACATGGCAAGTTGGAACCAGTAACACTGCATCCCTATTCTCTGCTCTGTCTCACACACAACATGGCAAGTTGGAACTGGTAACACTGCATCCCTATTCTCTGCTCTGTCTCACACACAACATGGCAAGTTGGAACTGGTAACACTGCATCCCTATTCTCTGCTCTTGTCTCACACACAACATGGCAAGTTGGAACCAGTAACGCTGCATCAGTATTCTATGCTCTGTCTCACACACAACACGGCAAGTTGGAACCAGTAACACTGCATATATATTCTCTGCTCTGTCTCACACACAACATGGCAAGTTGGAACTGGTAACATTGCATCCCTATTATCTACTCTGTCTCACACACAAGGCAAGTTGGAACCAGTAATGCTGCATCCCTATTTTCTGCTCTGTCTCACACACAACATAGTAAGTTGGAACCAGTAACACTACATCCGTATTCTCTGCTCTGTCACACACACAACATAGCAAGTTGGAACCAGTAACGCTGCATCAGTATTCTCTGCTCTGTCTCACACACAACATGGCAAGTTGGAACTGGTAACACTCCATCAGTATTCTCTGCTCTGTCTCACACACAACATGGCAAGTTGGAACTGGTAACACTGCATCCCTATTCTCTGCTCTTGTCTCACACACAACATGGCAAGTTGGAACTGGTAACACTGCATCCCTATTCTCTGCTCTGTCTCACACACAACATGGCAAGTTGGAACTGGTAACATTGCATACATATTCTCTGCTCTGTCTCACGCACAACATGGCAAGTTGGAACCAGTAACACTGCATCCCTATTCTCTGCTCTTGTCTCACACACAACATGGCAAGTTGGAACCAGTAACACTGCATATATATTCTCTGCTCTGTCTCACACACAACATGGCAAGTTGGAACCAGTAACGCTGCATACCTATTCTCTGCCCTGTCTCACACACAACATGGCAAGTTGGAACCAGTAACACTGCATCCCTATTCTCTGCTCTGTCTCACACACAACACGGCAAGTTGGAACCAGTAACACTCCATCAGTATTCTCTACTCTGTCTCACACACAACATGGCAAGTTGGAACCAGTAATGCTGCATCCCTATTCTCTGCTCTGTCTCACACACAACATGGCAAGTTGGAACCAGTAACGCTGCATCAGTATTCTCTGCTCTGTCTCACACACAACATGGCAAGTTGGAACCAGTAACACTGCATCCCTATTCTCTGCTCTGTCTCACACACAACATGGCAAGTTGGAACTGGTAACATTGCATCCCTATTCTCTGCTCTTGTCTCACACACAACATGGCAAGTTGGAACCAGTAACACTGCATCCCTATTCTCTGCTCTTGTCTCACACACAACATGGCAAGTTGGAACCAGTAACACTGCATCCCTATTCTCTGCTCTGTCTCACACACAACATGGCAAGTTGGAACCAGTAACACTGCATCCCTATTCTCTGCTCTGTCTCACACACAACATGGCAAGTTGGAACCAGTAACACTGCATCCCTATTCTCTGCTTTTGTCTCACACACAACATGGCAAGTTGGAACTGGTAACACTGCATCCCTATTCTCTGCTCTTGTCTCACACACAACATGGCAAGTTGGAACTGGTAACACTCCATCAGTATTCTCTACTCTCACACACAACACGGCAAGTTGGAACCAGTAACACAGCATCCCTATTATCTACTCTGTCTCACACACAACATGGCAAGTTGGAACCAGTAACACTGTATCCATATTCTCTGATCTGTCTCACACACAACATGGCAAGTTGGAACTGGTAACACTGCATCAGTATTCTCTGCTCTCACACACAACATGGCAAGTTGGAACCAATAACATAGCATCCATATTCTCTGCTCTGTCTCACACATAACATGCCATGTTCAAAGTAATAACACTGCAACCGTAGTATCCTGTTTCTTCTTCCCTATGTACAAATTATATTTGCTTTCTGTAAACCTGTGTCTGAATAAAATTGTGGAGGAAAAAAAAACCCAATGACACTGTATCCTATATATCCTATAATTTTGTCATGCAAACCCAGCTTGGGTCTGATATAACTGACACTACTAAGAAAAAGCAAAGGAAAAAATTTTCTTATTAAGTAAAAATACACTTTTTTCCCCCCCTAAAATCTCAATTCGTACGGATTCCAGCAAGTATAATTTCATAAAGTACTCATTTATATCTTCCAAACTTACATCATGTAACAATTTAAAAGAACACTTCAAACAAGACTAAAATTGTGAGGTATGTGAAAACACTGTTGTATGGTTTTTGTGTGCATGATTCATGTGTAAAATCTTCACAAAGTCAGACAGTGTTTATTCCCCATTTTGATGAAAATGTGCAGAACAAAAAAGCTAACAAGAAAAAGCCATCACACAACTCTACAACAATTAAAAAATACAAGGGTAACATACACTACAATATCTAATTGTCTAAATGTCTGTACTTATGTGCACATTTATCATATACTTGATTTTATGTCATTTTTAAATTGTTTATAGTGTTTTTACTTTCCCTTTTTCTATGCACAAGTCATCAGAAAATCCTTTCACAACATAAGGGGAACCGCACCTCTACTGTGGACCAACTGAAACCTGGGTTCTGCTGCTCAAACATGGGGATGAATTCATCGTAGTGTATCTGCAACAGATCAAAACGGGTTGCCTACAATCCAGCCCACCACAACACACACACACACACACACACCACAGACACTCACTATCACACAAATTTGTTATTGTTTTTTTTTTCTTCTTTTTTTTTTAAAACATGGGGATATCATACATCTTTGTTTCTTTCTTCTTTTCTTACTTCCTTTAGTTACCACACGCGCGCACACACACACACACACACACACACACACGCAAAACCTTTTTTTTTTTTGACCATCAGTGCTTTGAAAAGAGGGATGTCAATGCCCATACTGACCTGCTTCAGTTCTGAAGGAACGTAGTTCATCACTGTGAAGTGCTTTTCATATTCCTCAAAATGGTCCATGGAGAATTCACTGCAACACAACATCATGCTTTCATCAAACAAAATAAATTTGAAAACAAAACACAAAATGTTCAAAGGTTAAAGGTCCCACAGCCTTTTACGGCCATCAGGGCAGTGAATTCACATCCAGTGTGTTTGGGGCTCGGCACAGGAAGGCGGTGCCCAATCCTCAACGTTCCCCGTTTTCACCTTCCCAAATCAGGTGCCCGCCTGTCCCACCATGCTGAAACTGGGCCTTGAATCCTGATCACTGGTCAACACAGGATCAACTCAAACACCTCATTCTGCCACGGCGCCTCCTCAATCATTCTAAAATATACTCAATGGGTCCTGAATTTCATTCCTCCCAAAACATACTAAAAATGTCTTGAAATCTACAGCTCCTAAAATATACTAAAAATGTCCTGAATTCTAAAGCTTCTAAAACACTTCAAAATGTCCTGAATTCTATAACTCCTAAAACATACTAAAAGGTCATGAATTCAAAAGCTAATATATATATATCAAAAAGGTCATGAATTTTACAGCTTGAGGAGAGAAACCTTAACCCTTAGCTCAGGTGAAAAAGTATAACTGAAAGATACAACAATAAAAATGACAAACTCATCTGGATGGTGGAAAAATAAACAAGAAATTGTGGATGGGTGGGAGATCCTTCCCTAGTTTGAAGACTCAATCCTTGACAAATCACCAGATTTTATTACATAAAACATGAATGAAATATATTCTATAAAATAAAAAAACTCTCTTCCTTACTCTCCCCTACCCTGCCCCCTTCATTCCCCTCTCAGTTTCCCATATCCAAAAAATCTCCCCTCCATCTCCTCTGCCCCACTTCTACATCAAATGCACACACTTCACTTACATGTTGGCAAAACGCAGCCAGAAGACTTTATAGGCGTAGAGCTTCAGTGGCTGGACAGACCGCAGCAGCACAATGTAGCGGACATCAAACTTGACCTTCCCGATGTCGCCACGGTCAAACAGAACTAGGTTTTCCACATACTTGCACGCCACCTGTATAAAAATTGGTCATTCTCATTTCCAGGAACAATGTATAGATGGTTACAGTTGGTGTATTCCTTTTCCACCTTCATTCTAGTGTGAAAAACTTGCATCAGAGTGGATGGGCACTTTGGAAAACTTGCGTCAGAGTGGATGGGCACTTTGGAAAACTTGCGTCAGAGTGGATGGATGGGCACTTTGGAAAACTTGCGTCAGAGTGGATGGGCACTTTGGAAAACTTGCGTCAGAGTGGATGGATGGGCACTTTGGAAAACTTGCGTCAGAGTGGATGGACACTTTGGAAAACTTGCGTCAGAGAGGATGGGCACTTTGGAAAATTTTGGGAAACTTGCATCAGAGTGGATAGGCACTTTGGAAAACTTGCGTCAGAGTAGATGGGCACGTTGGAAAACTTATGTCAGAGTGGATGGGCACTTTAGAAAACTTGCGTCAGAGTGGGTGGGGCAGTTGGGTGGACCGAGTTGCTTGCCTGGCTGCAGATGTGTCTTACTGACTTTTTCACAACCAGCTTTCATAGGTGAGCTTCAATTTTAATATTACTGTTGGTAACATTTTCCAGTATCTAAAATTCAGCTACACCTTCAACACACGGTATAAATACATGCACATCTTGAAAATTCAATTCCCTTTAAGAGACACATGTTTACAGACAAACTGATACCTTACATGAAACAGGATGGAGGAAGAGTTCACAAACAAATCACAAAACTGAATATCTGTGACAAGAAAACTTTCAGCTTCCTATCTTTTACCAAAAGTATGGATAATTCGGTGTCCTGAACTACAACTTTTACTCTTTCTGTATATATTCTCAAGGCCTGACTAAGCGCGTTGGGTTACGCTGCTGGTCAGGCATCTGCTTGGCAGATGTGTAGCGTATATGGTTTGTCCGAACGCAGTGACGCCTCCTTGAGCAACTGAAACTGAAACTGTATATATTCCCGAAGAATAAAAGCATGCCAAAGATATGTGTACCAATATCTTAAATCTTTTTTATTTTTTTGCTTTTTTATCAGACTATTGCCATTAGAAAATAAAGTTCTAATTATGAAGTCCACAAGTGTAAAATATGTCATCAAAATTCAATTTGTTGTCTCAGTATGAGACCAAAGTCACTTCTGAAATAAAATTTTCAAGAGCCAGGGCAGACTGTCTGCAAGAGTCCATGTAAAAGAGTCAAACAGCTTTTATCCAGACATCCTGTCCTACCATGCAGTTTTGTCTATGATCACTTATGTTAAATCTTTAAGGGTTTTGTTGTTGTTATTGTTTTAATCAGAGAAGTTCTGATCAAGTGTTTATGCAGCTGTTTTGGGCTTGTATGTTTTTTTTTGGGGGGGAGGGGGGGAGTGGATAAGGAAAAACAAAATCTTGGCACTTTAATCATTTTAACCATGTACACCTCCAACAAAAAGTCATGAATTTCTCTCAAAATCAGAATAATAAGAAGAAGAAACTGGGAATAGTAATGAATTGGTAAAACCCTGAAAGAAATTTCAGATAAGATTAAACATGTGCACCTATTATAAACCCAAAGCTGAAAAGACCTAGACTAATTAGAAAATCACATTTGAAGACTAATTAGAAAGTCACATTTGAAAACTCTGCCATCATTACATGTGCTTCATCGGTGTCTTCACACTGTGGAATTTGTCAGCCCAGGAAATCACGGTGTGCCATCATCTTACTTTCAGAGCAGAGGTCACTCTACTTGTTTGCCATTGTAAAGTTACCTCTCCCTCTGCCTCATTCACACTTCCATTTGTCTGTGAATGATTGGTACCAGGGAGAAAGACTTCTTCTGCGTTCACTCGTATGCACACGACTGGGCTTTTACGTGTATGACCGTTTTTACCCCGCCATGTATGCAGCCATACTCCGTTTTCGGGGGTGTGCATGCTGGGTATGTTCTTGTTTCCATAACCCACCGAACGCTGACATGGATTACAGGATCTTTAACGTGCGTATTTGATCTTCTGCTTGCATATATACACGAAGGGGGTTCAGGCACTAGCAGGTCTGCACATATGTTGACCTGGGAGATCGTAAAAATCTCCACCCTTTACCCACCAGGCGCTGTCACCGTGATTCGAACCCGGGACCCTCAGATTGACAGTCAAACGCTTTAACCACTCGGCTATTGCGCCCATCAGGGAGAAAGACGACATGATCAACACACCTTTGGTCCGGTTTCTGGCAGACGGACGATACAGTTAAGATCATCGGAAATAGTGATGTCCATGCCTCGTGCCAAGTTCCACGGCTTGCAGATCCATGTGTTGTCAAGACCTCTGAAACAGTCCCACAGTGATGCATTTCAATATACTGGCACTGTGGTGCTAACCAAGTAGATGGGAAGGAATTTCAATTAAATATTTAAAAAAAAAAAAAAAAAAAAAAAAAAACGTTAGGTGGTGTCAACATCTGCTGAACACCAACCAACTCTAATCTAAAGTGTATTTAAATGAAATAAAGTTAATGTTCCATAAGTGATCACTAGATTTTCTTATTTCAGTGAATTTTCAATCAAATGCAGCAGGCCCTCACTGATTTCTACCTCAACTACACGCACGCACACACACACACACACACACACACACAAATATGTGCATGCACATACATACAGATGCACACTCTACACATGTTCAAACTTCAACTTTAATTTTCTTCTCGTGATTCAGTAAGTCTTCACATTCACGCTTTTTTGATGTGTGCATCTCATGACGAAAAAGTAACCCAAACATCATAAATCATATGTTCAGACGAAGATTAGATTAGATTAGATAAAGAATCAAATATATCAATATGTATATCAGATGCTGAGTTATACAAATACAGATTTTCCCTTTTAAAAAGGAAAAAAGATACAGACTTATTCAACTCTAGTTGTGCACTTTGTTCACCTCCCTTGATGATTGACCTGTTGATAAGAAACTAATCACCTGTGTCCATGAACCCCCACAATCAACCACATTTTTTATTCTTTTTTTTTTCATCTACTGAAAAAGGAAAAAACTGATAACACTTTAACAAAATATGCTTCCTCTTCACTGTTTAATGTCACTTTTCTTCCTTTCCAAAGGAGGTTATTACTCTCTTTACTTCAACACAATCTACACTTAACATCATTATGATAACACAAAAACATTTGACATTCAGTCGCTTCTTAAGTAGAACAGAATACAAAAAGTCAAGTGCAGGATGAAGTCGACAACTAACCAGAATAAGCAGACAGGACTGTAATCTTAAGCTGCTGTACATATGTATATGTCCTCAAATCAACGTGGATTAATGTTTCGGAAATGAATGTAACAGCCAATAAGAAACACAATGGCAGACACTAAAAGATTACTTCCCTCTGTTTTATAAGTCTCACACATATGATTCAATGCGTCACATGAAATTACACTAATCAGTAGCACCAAACATCAAAACAGCCTCCCGAAAACTACTCACTCTTTTTCGCGGGCCTGGAAGTACGAGACAAACTGCGGCAGCTCCGTTTCCAGGTTGAAGGTCACAGGCAGCCATTTAGGTTCCAAGGCAAGGGGAGTGGGGGGTGGTTTTTTGGCAGCCCGCCGAGACACTATGGCCAACAAGTCTTTGACGGTGAGGATCATTTCACAGGGAAACTGGTTGATGTGGCGCCCTGGGTGGTTGACACTCAGTTCTCTGTGGAGGTAAAACTGGTTTTCCAGAATCAATAAAACTTTTATCATTTCAATGCAAGAGATTTACTGCCTAAATAGCTTTAATTTTAGGTTCTGGCAGTATAAAAATGTTAATAAATCATCATTAATGCAAGAGAGTAGGCAAGCATGTTCAAGTGGGTACGTATATGCGCACTCTCACACGAATGCATTTGTGTGCATACACCTTGGTGCTTTTGTGTTATGCCCCCGAAAACAAACAGATGGCAGCATAAATGGTAGGCTAAAGAGATCACACAAGTCATAGTGCCTCATGGGATCAAGTGCTTGAACAGTCCAATATGTTCGAATGACAGACACCCAACATAAGAATCTGCATTTTCATAGCCCATCTTAAAGTGTCATCATTTAGGTAGTGTCAGTGTACAGTCAGATAGGTCCCCTCCCCCCAACTTTCCTGGATCGTCATCCCGTTGGCCATATCAAGTGAGGGAGGTGTTGATGTTAAACGTAATCACTGTTTAAGTCATGCATGAAACCCATCTCTCACCGTTAAGAGAACGCAGAAACTGCACCCAACAAAGAAGATGACTTGTACATTTTGTGTGCATGCGTCACACTGTGGCACACCAGTGCACAGTCACAAGCATGGTTAAGCATGAATGTATGTGTACATTTATTTATTCTTTTGAGAGGATGACCATATTCAAAACAAGTCATCTGTGTAACAAATCAGAACAGTATTTACAACATTAAGTTTCACTCAGCATTTTTTCTTCTTCCTGAACATCAATGGAAGCACTGGTTGTCTGCTTTTTTTGTCTCAGTGTATGTGATGAAAAGTGAGTTGTGTTTGACAGTGTGTGCGTGTTGGGGGATGTGTAGGTGGGTGTTGGGAGGTAGGGCTTGAGAGTGGGTGAGTGTGGGGTGATTGAGGGTGTGAGAGGGTGTGCATGTGTGTAATCAGTCTGTGAGTCTGTAGCAACTAATCTAAATAAAAGTTATGATATATTCTGTCTAAAATCACTAAAGAAAAGACTTTAAATCAAAGAAAAGATCCATGCGGGTCTATGCCACATGCTGTCAAAAGCTGTATGTACCATATTTTCTTCTTTTTTTTCTTCTTTGTTCATGGGCTGTGATTCCCATGTTCACTCATACACACAAGAGGGCTTTTTACATGTATGACCATTTTTACCCTGGCATGTAGGCCGATACTCTATTTTCAGGGGGGTGCCATGTTGTTTGTGTGTGTGTGTTGTTTGTGTTCATCATGTGTGTGTGCAACCATGTGCATGCTGGCATGCATCTGCATCCCCATACCTTTGTTATCATCATAAAACTCACAAGCAACAACTGACCTGAACACCACTGATACATAAACACACAACACAAATACAAAAAAAACCCACTTACTCATAATCTTTGAAGCTTTGAGCAATCCACACAATGTCCGCCTCCTCTGGAGCATCCACCAAGATGAAGCGATCGTCAGTCAGAAACTCCCTGAAGTTCTGATAGCTGACAAACACTCGCAGTTTTGCGTCTTTGGGCAGAGGCTTGTACGACAGATTGGGGTCTGGCAGCGTCTCCGCTTCTCTGAATTTCTGAATAAAGTCAGATGTGTCAGTTTCAAAGAGTTCAAAGCGTGGAGACTGATCCACATATGCCACTCCACAGGAAAATTAAAGAGTGTGTGGCTGCCATATAAAACTAAATGTCTTAGTGTGTGTGTGTATCTGTCTGTGTGTGCATACATGTGTGCAAAAACAGGAAGCAACAGCTTCATAAATGTCAGTGTATGGGGCAGTGTCCGAACTCAATGAATTCCAAGTTTCCAGTGCCAAAGGGAAAATTCTAAATAGTAACAGTCATTTTTTTTTTTTTAACAACCTTTGCAAAAGAAAAAAAAGATATGAAATATGATCATCATCAAAATAAACTGACATCATCACTATTACAATCATATTCAGAAGTTATGTCACCTAACTGAATAACCACCTACACTACACTGACACAATGTTAAAATAAAGAAAAAAGGCACGTACTGACACACACAAACACACACACACACACACGTTTTCCTGCAATGAAAGTGTATTTCTTTCTGCTAACACACACAAACACATACCCCTTGTCCACACACACACACACACCATCCCCTCCCACCCCTCCCACACACCCAACCTCAAAATACTGTGCAGGGGCTGGGTCTGAGTGAAGGGCACATGGGTCATGTCACACACACAGATACCCCCCCATCCCCCACCCACACACACACACTACACCACACTACCTGAAAATACTCTACAGGGGGCTGGGTCTGAGTGAACAGCATGTGGGTCATGTCACACACTTACACATATTCACACACACACACACATACCCACACACACACCACACTACCTGAAAATACTCTGCTAGAGACTGGGTGAACTGCACATGGGTCACGTCACACACATACCCATACCCTCACACACACCCACACAACACACTACCTGAAAATACTCTGCTGAGGGCTGGGTCAGGGTGAAGGGTACATGGGTCATGTCGCTGGGTGCCCAGGGCTGGGACAGGGCCTGCAGGACAAGGTCCTCTGCACTCCGGCTGTACACTCTGTTGACCGTCATCTCCTCTGTCACAGCCACATAAATACAACTTGTCACAACCAGAAACAGAACACTTTGCTGACTAGATCCTCCAGCATTTTGAATGCGCTGAACATTTTCTGTTAATTAACATAAAAAAATAATATTACTCAGCACGGGGGAAACATTCCGTAATGTTCCAGCTTTCGCCTTGTCCTGGGTCCCAGGCTTTTGACTGGCGTCCTGGGTCTTCATCCCCTCCTGCCCCATAACCTGTGTCCTGGGTTCCGGGCCTTTTGACTGGTGGCCTGGGCCTTTGTCTTCCACTGTATCCCGAGCCCTAGTACCTGGGCCTCTCGATGAGGTTCATCCCGTGTCCGGCAAATGTTTGTCCTGAGCTGTGTGTCAGTGTTGTTGTTTGTTTTGTTTTTAAGCAGAAGCTTCCTGAAGCCGGTTAAGACACTACACCATAAGAGTGAACACCTGTATGCCGGTCCAGGTTTTGGGTTGTTTTGGGTGTGGGTGTGGGTGTGGGTGTGTGTGTGTGTGTGTGTGTGTGTATGGACAGACCCTTCTTAGAACATTTATTTGAGAGAGAGAGAGGTGGTTTTGTGAGTGCCTTCTGGCTGGTTTTGTTTTGTTTATAGCTTAATAGTGTATTGGTGTTTTAATATTGTTATTTTTTTCACTAGTAAAGGCTGTGACAGTGAGGTTGCATGAGTGAATTGAAATCAAAGTATCATTATCAAATACATAATTTCTGCCCGAGCACTTGGGACAGAGAGAGCGGAAGAGAATAAATCTTGTGTGGAAGAGAAATATCTGTATTCTGTGTTTGTGTTGTCTGGTGAATTGGTCTCTCGATCTCTTCCCTACGGGGGTCCTGACATTGTGTCTGAAGTGTATCCTGTACTTCATTATGCATTTGTCTGCTGATGATTCTATGCTGGTTATTTGCTACTATATGCAAGTGTACACACACACACACACACACACACACACACACACCTGAACACAATACACCGTCTCTCTCTACCTTTAAACAGCCCCATACCATTGATCCCAATGTCACGCAGAGGCCAGAGCAGAGAGTAGACACACTGGCTGGTGGTGAAGGGCACCATCTTACAGCTGGGTTTGTCACTGTGTTGGATTTTCGATCCCACCTCATCCGTCACGTACCACAGTGGCATCACCTCATTGGCTGGCTACACACAGCAAGGATTATAATCATAACAATGGAATGGAGATGTCAATGATGACCATCACCATCATCATCATCATCAACAGCCATTTCTTAAGCATTTAGCACATATTTTAAACAAAAAAGAGCAAATATCCAAATGGATTTTAAACACACCTTAACTTAACCACACATACTGTACCACATGGTGCGCACATGCACACACACACACACGCCTACGCACACACATGCCTACACACAAGACGCCTACGCACACACATACATTGTCCCAGATCAAGATGGTTTTTAGAATTTATTGAAAAGATATTCTAAGATTCTGAATGATTTGTGAGAAAAAATAAGTCATGCTGTGTGGATCAGTTCTCCACAATTCAGAAGCATACCGTAAGAACCAATAACTATGAGACATACTCCTATACAGTGAACGGTCACAGCGTGCGTTTCAGAAGAAAAGCCAGGAGAAGGGAAAGGAACACAGATGCTGAGTTCGAACGAACAGGATGGAACAGAGTAAATCAGACACACTGTTAGTGGCACAGGCAACTTTTGCACATTATACTCATGAAGACTGAAAGCCAGTGCAGCAATTCTCAGAAATGAGGCAGGTATGGTGTTGAGAAGCTATGAAAATTAAAAATGCAGATGAAACATGCAAATGGCGTTCTGCACCGCTCGCATTTTAACTGCACCCCAACCTACTCTTCTGGTCATTTTCTCAATAATTTGTTTAAATTGTGCATATTTGGAGGTACATGAGAAATGTCTAAAAGTATACACTCCATGCAGCTGTATCCAAACATGAAATGATGACAGCATTAGCTAAGTTTTGTATCAGTTTATTTATGTTTGACAGGAATGTGTGTGTGTGTGTCAGTGTGCATGTGTAATGGAACCTGATACTGTTTTTTGTGTGTTTCTTTCCCCTTAATCGCACTTACCATGTCAGGTGTTCGAATTTTGTATGTCTGTACAATTCTGAAACATATTCATAAATTCCATCAATGTTAATTAACAATCAGCAAAGGAAAAAAGTGAACACTGGTGTACCTGTCACAGACTTGTTCTGATCTAGCTTCTGTCTCAGTGCTCCATTATGAGACTAACTTTCTTATCAAATTCAACATTCTTCTATTGTCTTGTCAAAGCACCAGCTAAAAAGAACATAAAATATTTGAATTCCATAGTCTTACAAACAAAACATTGCTTGACCAAGTCCTTCAAGTACACATTTCTTTATGCTTTTATAAACAAAAATAACAGTGACAACTCCATAGAACTTTTTTTCAGGAGTGTATCAGGGAAGGAGGGTAGTCTTATCAAAATAAACCTTTTTGTTTGTTGCATGATCAAAGTACTAGGTGACCAACTAAAAAAACACATGATTCTTAATCTCCTCACTCATGTAATTTTGCTTGATGGTCTCATCAACAAAGAAAAGCACTTAACAAGATTTTCACTTATCTGATTACACAAAATTCCAGCTGTTTAAAAATCATTTCACAACAATGCTGACTTCTTTTCCGATGCTCCAAATGTATTCATACTGACTGGCTGCAACCTAAGTGAAGAGAACAATGAAGGCAAGATTACAGGTCAGCTGATACCCTTGTATAGACACAATCCCATGACAGTGATTTCTGCCACTTACATCTATGTACAGCTGAAAAAAATGGTCTTATTTGCAAATGCTCTACAAAAATCTGATAACTTTAGTTTCAGGATCTTCAAAATATGCATTCTTCTGCATATTTCTCTTTCGCACACACACACAGGACCCTTCCTTATTCTTTCCACATTCAAAACTGCCTAGCAAAAAAATAAAAGGTTTTCATGTTTAGAACTGTAAAAACACTGCAATTTCATCCACATGGAACTCACATCAAGTCAACAGAAATGCTCAAAAAAAATTTTTTCAATAAATCTTTTCACATCCACGTGAGGCTTTTGCTATTTTCCATTCACGTCTACTTTCAAACAAACCAAGCCACTCAATGTCCTTTAAAATAAACTTTTTTAAATACTTTTAACCATCCCTGTGCACTTACTGTACAGTTTGAGTTTGATGGCTGATGTTGCTGTTGCAAGGCGGATCTTCACTTCTGTGTTCGACCTGCCATCCTTTGTAAGTGTCGCTCCCAAGTACTTGAAGGCTACCACCTCCACCTCCACCATTTCCCTTGCCATCAAACACAAACTGTACAGATCCTTAGTGCTCGCCATTCTCCTGTATGGATGTGAAAGCTGGACACTGTCAACCAAGCTTGAGAAGAGGATCCAAGCATTTGAGATGAAATGCTACCGAAAGCTGCTCCGCATCTCATGGGTCGAACACAAGACCAACGACTATATCCGGAGCAAAGTCGAAGCCCTCGCCGGACATCAAGAACCCCTCCTGGCCACCATCAAAAGGAGGAAGCTGGCCTGGTTTGGCCACGTGACCCGCCACAACACCCTGTGCAAAACCATCCTGCAGGACACCACTGAGGGCGGAAAAAAGAGGGGAAGAAGCTGGACAGATGACGTCAAGACCTGGACTCATCTGAAGATGCCAGAGCTGGTGTCAGAGGCCGAGAGCAGACCAGGCTGGAGGAGAGTGACGTCTGCTGCATCCCTTGTGTTCCCCCCCATGACCCGGTGGGTCACAGGACGAAAAGAGAAAAAGAGAGAGAGAGTGCACTTACTTCCACAAGTGGCGCATAACCAAGTCCCCAGACTGTTCCGTGTCCAGGTTATCCATGTCCAGATTCATCATGAGACCCACGCGTTGCAGCAGTGCAGGGAACTGGGTGAGGTGTGCCCGTGCGTACTTCAGCTCAAACGTCCAGGCATGGTCCACAAGAAACACACTGCAGTGGTAAAATGTCAACTGTCATTCTGAGGATCCAGCAATCTGGTTGATTGTATTTATTCAACTATGGTGGTTTATGCCTTGCTGTTCAGTCTATCAGAAAGATAGTTAATTATACAGCTGGTTTATTGTGCTCCTGTTGGAGGAGGTGGCAGAATGATTAAAACATTTATCTGCCAATACAGTGTGCGTGACAGTCTGAATTTGAATCCCGGTCTCATCTTTTCCACCAAGTTGACTGGAAAATCAAACTGAGCATCTACTCATTCCGATGAGATGATAAAACGAAGTCCCATATGCAGCATGCACCTTGCACACTGAAAAAGAACCCATGGCAACATAAGTGTTGTCCTCTGGCAAAATTCTGTGGGAGAAATCCAATCTGATACAGTGATAGGTACACAAATATCTATACATGCACTCAAAGCCTGACTAAGCCCGTTAGGTTATGCTGTTAAGTAAGGCATCTGCTTTGTAGACGTGGTTTTGTTTGTTAAAGCTGTAGGGTCTTTTTTTCCCTTCAAAATAATGGGCCTTTATCAAGTTTATGTTAAGTCAATGCCCTCACATGCACAAATATGCACATGCATATAAGCACACATGTGTGCACGTGTGCACACACATGCACGCACGTCAATATAACAATCATATGTATAAGAAAATAAAAGCAACTTTCAGCATTCTGACAAATGACATGAATGCCTGTGGGTATTTTCTTCAATAAATACTTATACTGTTCAACTGAAAGGTTTCCATGTTTTCTTCATCTTTTTTTTCTTTTCTTGTTTTGTTTTTTTGTTTTTTTGGGGGGGTTAGTTTTTTGTGTTTTTTTTTGTTGTTGCTGTTGTTGTTTTTGTCAGAACTGCTCTTTTGTCCTAAGTGGTGTTACTCTCAAGCCACTCATGCCCCATTCAAAGCCTAATTCAAAACCAGACTAGGCTTCCTCAGTGCTGGCAGTCCATCCCAGGGAGGTATCTATGTTAGACTGCCATGAGACAATTTCTAATAGTAATTATCTCATTTTTCATACTTCAAAAGCAAAAGCATCCTAACAGTGAATGTCTGAAAAAGTGCTTTCGAAACTGGCTACTTCCACTTTACAGAAGTGCTCATTCAATTTCAAATTGTGAATTTGAGACCAAAAGTGCTTTGGAACATATTTTGCATCTGAATCAATGTTCATTACAGGTTTTGTTGATTTTCCAAATTTTAATAGTAAGCATACCAATCAGCAGAGTACAAATTAATGCAAACTGTTTTAAAACAACATTTTTAACATTTCATCATGCACAATTAAGACAAATCATTAAAGTCATTAACCTTGTGGAATCCATGGCTTTAATCCCTTTGTCGTTGTGCACAATCATTCTGGACTGCACAGGCTTGCCTTCCACTTCTTCCTGCATCTCCATCACATACTGACCAATGTCATAGGTCTGCAACACCATCACATTCAAAATCACCTCCTATACCTCGACTTATGTGACCAGTCAAACTGTGCATGTAATTGTAATAGTATGTAAAGCAGAAGTTTACAATTGTGTGAAAAACTGC
The DNA here is from genome assembly GCF_041734735.1 of Babylonia areolata. Classification (NCBI taxonomy): domain Eukaryota; kingdom Metazoa; phylum Mollusca; class Gastropoda; order Neogastropoda; family Buccinidae; genus Babylonia; species Babylonia areolata. The sequence goes on along the minus strand of NC_134881.1, from coordinate 32,771,263 downwards.
ATCACTGTAATTGAAAAGCTGCACGTGCACACTGTATTTTATGCTGTATCTGTGTGTCACTGTACTGAAGTGGGCGCAGAGAAAGAGGGGCAAAGACAGAGGTGAGACAGAGGGCAGTGCACTGTAGTAACAGGAGGAGGAGTAGGGGGCTTTGAATATATTCCATGGGACTTTTGTCGTTTTGATATTTATGTTCTTGTTCGGGTTGATCAAACTATTTCCATTTGTTCCAATCTGGTGGGCAGCATTGCATGGATTATTTTGGAATGCAAAAAATAGATTATTGATTTTGCATAAATTTGTTAATTCACACACTTAAAAAGCACATGAGCACTTTGTGTAAATTACATAATTATACAATGAGTATCTCTCTGTGTGTGTATGTATTATCAATGTTTTTGTGTGTCATTATGATTGTTTGTCTTTGGGTCTATGGCTAAAAATACACATCAGTCTTGAGTCAGAGTATTTGCACATGTTGGGATACAGGGAAGAGTTTGCAAAGGGGGAAAGAACAAAAGGGGAAGGAGAGGAAAGTGAATGGCAGGTTAAAGATTAAGAACATCATGACTCAACTGATGTTTGTTCTTCACTACATATCACAAATCAACAACAGCTGCCAAACATCTTTAGCAGTCAGTTCCAAGCTTCAAAAAAGCTGCTGACTTGGATGTGAAGCAAAAACACACCAGTCTTGCAGCTCATTTTTTGTTGCTGTTCCCATTATCTACCATGTTTTGTTCACTTGTGGAGGACAGCAAGAACAAAAGCCTTGATTGTGAATCCAATTTTAATGCAAAACTGTTTCAAGCTGTGTGGTGATGAATCTGTATCGGACAATGGTTTTATAGCTAAGTAACACAAGAGGTCATAGACGAAGCCCAATTTTCTACCACCACTTGAGCACTATAGAGGCCGCTATACTTGTGCAAGCTTTGAAACATCACTTGTCACTGGTCACTGGTTCCCTTTTGTACAAGGAGATTCTTCAACAGCAACATTCACAAGTTTTCCCCTCAGGATGGAATGAGTAGTGTTCAAAACTAGCATGGCGGATGTTCACTATGCCAGTCACACTTAGTGGAGGAGCGCGTTGGGTTACACTGCTGGTCGGGCATCTGCTTTGCAATGTGTAGCATGTATGGATTTGTCCGAATGCTGTGACGCCTCCTTGAGTAAATGAAACTGGATGAGAAGAAATGTGAATTTTGCCACTTCAACTTCCTCTGTTGGCATTTATTAGTGTTCACGTGTACATTATTTTAACAACGTGTCACAATTCGGATTTGTTGTTGTTTTCTTTACCAAGGCTTTCACGTTAAAAACTCGTTTTTCATCATCGGTTGGCTGCTTGTAATTAAATGGTTGTCTGCAAGCTTGCTTTCGGTTTTTTTCTGGGTGGTTAAATTCATTAAAAAAATAAATGACAGAAGAAAGAGAGAGGAGGGGTGGGTGGTGACAGCCCCATATTGTTAATTACTTTTTACAACAAGAAGAAAATAAATAAAACATTGAAAACAACAATCAACATACTTCCTCTGTTACTTTCTGGTACACCGACTTCCACAGATGCTCTGGCACTCCTGACGACAAGAACTGGTTTTTGTATAGTTCAGTAAATTCTTCTTCTGTCAGACCGACTTCGACACTGTCAGCCTCTGTGCCGTTCGACACTTTTTGGTCTGCCATTCTCGAGGTGTTCACACTTAAACCAAAACAAAGCTTCAAACACGGCACCTACAAGACTGGAAATTTCGACTGCACAACGTGGTTCTCTGACTCCGACTCTGACTTCCGGTTCGGTGAGTAGTGTTCTCCGCGAGCATTCATAGGCACGTGAGTATTGAATAGGTGATTGAATATTCATAGGCACTTGAATATCATAACAAATTAAGTTCTTTACAACACGAAGAACAGACGATCTAATGTCGTCTAACCGCGAATATTAGCAAACTTGATGCTACCTAGAACGTTGAATTTTTATCACGTATGGGGTTACCACGATCTTTTATTCTTTTTCTCTTTTTTTAACTAAAGTTTTATGGGTAAGAACTTTCGGTTCTGTCTCCCTGGTGTTAGGTTTTTCTTTTCAGATATCACCAGATTTTTGGGTGTTAACTGTAGTTGCGTTGTGCATTGTTTGGGGATTGGAATGTACATGAATGGTTTTGGGGTGTTTGGATTAGTTTGGGGGGTTTTGGTTACTGTGATGTTCTTGTCGCGTTGATGTGAGATTGCTTCATTTTGGTATTGTGGTGCTTCGTATGTATGTTTGGGGGCTTTGGATACTATGATGTTGTTGTCAGGTTGAAGTGAGATCGCTCCACTTGATTGTTGTAGTGTTTGGTATGTATTTGGGGTGTTTTTGTTGTGTGTGATTTTGTTGTTGTTGTTGTTTTGATTTTTTGTGTGTGTGTGTGTGGTTTTTTGTGGGTTTTTTATGTGTGTGCATGAGAGAGAGAGAGAGAGAGAGAGAGAGAGAGAGAGAACGCACAGATTACTGTTTGGTTTGATGTCTGTGCAGGGTCATATGTATGGAGGTTGTCGTTTTGGTGTTTGAATGCACATTGTGCACATTTGTTTTTAATTTGTGCAGCACAGAACACACACACACACACACACACACACACACGCACACATATATATATATCCATATATATATATATATATACATATATATGTATGTTTGTATGTATGTATGTATGTAAACACCCAAACACATGCACAAACACCAATCTTCTTTCCTTTTTTTTTAATTTCAAAACACCAAATCAAAAACAAATCAAAAAAAGAAGATGAAAGTCCTGTATAATTATATCAGGAAAGGCCACATTGTTTTCAATGTTCCAACATATCACCATAATCTTTTTATGGACAACTTAATGGAATGCTTTGAATCATGAAGTTTGAAAGGAATGCTGACTGGCTTTATTATAAATCACTCATAGAAACAAAACACAGAATGGTCAGTTGAAGAAATGTTCAGATTAAGCATACTTACTATTCTATATATTCTAGTATTATTCTAGTTCACATTGTGCTGCTGTATTACTTATAACAGAAGCTTTTGTTTTCTCAGTATATGTGCATTCTATAACCTTTATTTCAGCTATTTATTTGTTCTCATTGTGCATTAATATGTATTCTTTTTAAGGTTCTATCCAAGAAATATGAACTGGATATCCTCTTCCTCACCTGTGTTCAATTCTATGAAACAATATTTTAATAATACTTCTGAATAGATATTATCTTTCCATCCTTTTTGTTATTCATTTGTATGTGAAACTAAGTAAATGTACCTGAATTAACTTTTTATGTTTTGATTTAAGGCATTTGAAAGTAATAATACAATCATGATATCACAGAAACATAATCAATTTTTTTTCATCAGATTTATTTGTGACATTTAGGGTAGCAGCTGCCATAAATGGTAATTTGAAAATTGAAATAAACCAAGATAATCACTAAACAAAACAAAATATGTCAAACACCATTTGAAATGTAGAACTTAAAACTGATCTGAAAAGATTTCAGTCTAACACTAGGTGTTATCAGTTTCTTCAAACACTTACGCACAAACAAATTAAACATACAAACAATAGGACCTGTTCGTTCGGAACAATCAAACCAGTCAAAACATTTTAAACCTTTTCATAGTTTACAGTCAACTCATGGGTTAAATTTGTAAATACGCTACACAATATATTGATGTTTGATCAAGTAGAAACTTTGAGTTTTAGCACCATTAAATTTATACAATCACTAGCTATCCATCAGTATAGAAAGTATGTGTGTATTCAGTGCGATGTCCTTAATATCACCCTCATCATTATTTCCTTTTTTTAAATTCCGAATTATTTCCTTTTTACACTCCTAACCCTCTCACCTTATCTCCTTGTTTGCCAAGAAAAATAAATTGATTTCGGTGTTTTCATATCCAGCATATGAATGACACTTTCACCATCTGTACAGCTGAAAGTGATGTCTGAATTTAGTAGTGGCAGTACCATTAGTTCTGCTGAAGTAACCAAGAGATCCAACTTTAAGTCTCCAGATGGGTTTTGGATTTTACTTCCAACACCAATGTGAGAGGTGTTCTTGATGCTGTTCATGGACCTATTCTTCATATTAAATAACCCAAGCAATGACAGTTTACAGAGGGTTTTTTTAACGCTAAATAAAAAGTCTACATTCATGCGCGTGCGCACACACACACATGCACACACACACACACACACACACTCTCTCTCTCTCTCTCTCTCTCTCTCTCTCTTGACCACTGCATATGGACGGATATAAATTTATCATTATAAAAATAATAATAACAATAAAAACCACATGTGATATCATGGTTTCGTATCATTTTGGACTTGCTCATCCCTGGAATTTGAGCAGTCCTAAGGAAATCAGTCGATCCACTTTGTGCCTGAAATCACTGTCTCCTTCACGCAACATTCTGTGGACAGAAAGCAAACATTCACTTACATATTCATCTTGTATGTGGAAGTATAGATCTTCATACTTCATACTTATGCAGGCATGGACAAATTCATAAACGCGCACATGCACACGCACATGCACACGCACACTCACGCACACAAACACACACAAACATGTGCACAAACACCACACGCACACTTTTTTTTTTAACAGTTAAGAAAAAATAGAATTGTGTTTCCTGATTCTAGCAAATACAAGAAAAGAAAGAAACTAATCTCTTACAGTCTGTGAGAATTCAATCCTTTCTTTGCTTTTTTATTTCCTTACAATGCATACCTTTAAAGGGAATTGCTGGTTTTCTTTTCCAACAATGAAATGGATATCAAAATAGTGGCATAAAGCCCTGGATTTCATTCAACTGAGCACTACCCATTTCATTCCTAGTAACTGAATTGTTTTTATGAGTAAATGGACATAAACCAATTAAAACTGATTGAAAATGGAGATACTAACCACCCTGAACTCTTTTTTTTTTCTTAACATTATTTTTGAATATTCTATACACACTCAGACCCTTAGTCGCATCAACATGCATACAGTATTTATCTACACATCACGCTTACAACATTTACCTTCAACAAAGTCAAATTCTGTTTTGGAGTGTTATTTACTAATTAGGCCTGTTTTTCACTGTCCAAAATTTTCTCAGTGCTGTGTTTGCATTTTTTCATGAGGTAATCAGAGGCAGATGACTGTAGCAGCTGAAAATGATCTTGACTGAACAATTTTGACACTGGCATAACATCCGAACAAACCGCAACTGATCATTACAAAACATTAAGAAATTGAAACAGTTAGTACCACTGCCAAAATAAAATTCTGATGGCTCCATCAAACTGAGGAAAAGAAATCATCCTGAAATGCCTACCTCTGTGCCTTTTCTGGATCACTGCGAAGATACTGGATGAGCTGCTGGACCTTGGAATCCATGAGGATCTCCCTGTTTGCCGGATCTTCAAGGATACGCTGAACATGTGGATCAACAGGCAAGCTGGATTCTCGTGAGCTCGTGGAAGATAAGCTGTCCTCATCCGACAGTTCTGTGATTTTGGGGCCTGAGCGTGATGAGTTCCGAGGGTTCTGGGCTTGTGAAGGGTTCTGGCTGTCCTGTTTGTCTCCAAGAGATATGAAGTGCTCCCCTGGTACAAGAAAGAATCTTGAATATATGTATAGAAATGAATGTTTATTTAAAACATAAGATTTCAATCATGAAATAAGGGTGATAATTACATTTCAAACACAAGAAAATATTAACTTATCTCCTGCAGGATATGTTGCAGTCATCCTCATCAGCTATCAACTGCAGCTTAAAGTCTTTTTGGCTGGCTTAAAGCAAAGATCATAAGTCAAAGTGTGGTTTTAGTTTTCTTCTGGATCACACCTTTTCTTTTTACAATACCTTTTCACTTTCATCCCTTGGTAAGAGCTGGGTAGCTTCAAATACTTAAATGGATCTGATACTGGTGAGAACTGTAACACAGTCTGCAGGAACTCAGTTCTTTTTTTTTTCATTGGAACAGATGTTACTGCTCACAGACATAACCAAAGTGTTTGATTATCAAAAACATTATTAGTAGAGATTCATTTAGCAAGAATTAGCAATCCCATTTTCAATGAATGTGGAATTTAACAGAGCAGTCTCATCTGATCAGGTGTTCCAAATAAATGAACAAAAACAAATGACTGGGTAAAATATAGGGGATGTGTGTGTGGGTGGGTGCACACACATGCACATGCATGCATAAGCGCACACACACATAAGAGGTTACATATATACATTCCATCACATTCATACATTAAACATACCATAATCCCCTTCATGTAACATGTATATATTGTCTCCAACATCTTGTTTATTACACAACACTTCTGTGTTTGTAAATCAGCTATTCTAGTATTCAGTGTTATTTGTGAAAATGCCCTGCTAAAACTTCATTTAAATAACGGACGGCAGCCTTCATCGAGGACACCAGGCTGCTCATCTAATGGGAGGCGAACGAGGAAGAAGAAGAAGAAAATAAATATCTTGCATTGCATTGCATTACTCTTTTTTGTCACAACAGATTTCTCTGTGTGAAATTCAGGCTGCTCTTCCCAAGGAGAGTGCTTTGCTACACTGAGAGCGCCACCCTTTTTTTTCTGCCTGCAATTGTATTGGTTTTCCTACGGAAGAGGATTTTTCTACAGAATTCTGCCATGGGACAACCCTTTTATTCCTGAGGGTTCTTTTACGTGTGCTAAGTGCATGCTGCACATAGGACCTGGCTTTATCGTCTCATCCGAATGAAAAGCATCCAGACCACCACTCAAGGTCTAGTGGAGGGGGAGAAAATACTGGCGACTATGGTATTCGAACCAGTGCGCTCAGATTCTCTCACTTCCTAGGCAGACATGGTACATCCAGGCCAACACTCCACTCATCCAAAATACATGCACTTGTTTTCCATTACTCTGTTGTTAACTTTAAATATATTATTACCAAGGATTCCGCAGAATTCTTTCAGGAACTGCTGCATTTCTGCATTACTTTGATACTTCATCATAGCTGCTTTGGGGTTAGTCTGGAACTCTGTCACTGCCTGCATGAAGCGAGGGTCTCCTAACCGTTTGCTCAGGGTCTCATTTTTTGATACTTTCTCCAGCAGGTCGTCTGTCACCCACTCTGCAAAATGTATGAGAGAAATGAATTAAGACACAAAACTAACACAGTGTATTACATCAATATGGTGTGTTGAGAATTTTAAAAATCATCTTAAAAGAGATAATTGATGTTTCAATAATTCTGTTTCTATGCCTCAGCCCACAACCTATATTATCATAAATTAGGGAACTGATTTACCATACCTGCAGAAACAAACTCAATTCTAAAAGTGAAATGGATAAGAACTAGAAAACAAAAAGGCACATACTATATCTTCCTTTTGTCACAGGTCATAAACCTTTTTTCTCCTTTATTTTTAATATAAAAAATATGTTGGTGCCCCCTCCTTCCTGCTGCTAGAATGGCATCAACCGCATCACCTCATTCATCCCCAATTTCCCAAACACACCTATACCCAAGCTTGTTCTGTTGCAGAATTATCAATGTTGGATTGCTCTAAGGCAACACACCACAGAAGACCTTGCATTGCTCCGGAGTCACTTTGATGGTGGTCAGTAGAGCCAGTCCTGATTCCACATACCCAGTACACCACCTCCTAAGCTCCCTACTGATTCAGGGTATCCCCTGGAGATATTGCTCCTTTCTGTATTCTGAATCTACAGAAAGGGCAGATCAAGGGCTGGAAAAAAAAAAAGTAAAACTAGAGAAGAAAAGGGAGTCCAAGGAAAAAATAAATAAATAAATAAATAAATAAAAACAAAAACAACACAGACAGAAAGGAGGAAGACAAACAAAAAGTGAATGTTGAATGTCACCTTTATCCTGCAAGAAGCCTTTAGTGGACTCCATAGCTTCCTGTACTTCATCCAGTTTCAGTCCCGAATTCTTCTCCTGTGTCTTGGGCTGGATGAAAGGGATGGAATCTGGTGGAGAGCTGGGATCGCCTGAACCACTTTTAGTCTTGCTTTTCCCAGACCCTGTCTTTGTTTGCTGTTTTCCTGAGACACCAGAAGACTTGGAGCCACCAAAAAGAAACCCCTTTTTCATGCCTCCAAAGTCTCCTGAGCCTGGTTTGGTGCTGGGTGTAGATCTGGCACTTATTGCCGATTCTGGTTTTGTGCTTGAATTGGATTTGGTATTTTTAACTGTTTCTGGTGTAGATGTGGCACTGGACTGTGTCTGACTGTGCGATGCCCTTTCTGCTTGAGCTTGAGACTGCGCTGTGACATTCTTGCTGGTCTGAAGAGAAAACAAAATTATTGTATCTTTTAATAATCATATGCACAGGCACTTGGATCGGGTCATATTAAAAATGCTAATTCAGTAATTGACACTTGTTTTCACAGGTTTGTAGTCTCTTTACTACAGCATAATTCAGATATGAATGCATAATTCATTCTTAACAACTCCATTTAAAAGACACAGAATGAGACACAAAAAGACAGAAAAAGAGTGAGACAGAGATGGAGAGAGTGCCGAGATCAAGTAACCATCATATATGTAAATGCTAAGAAACAATGTTTCCTTTAAACTGAATATGCATCTGTTCTAAAGCTAATTCTCATATTCATTCTTCCATTCTCCAACCAAAGAGCAAAACAGAAAGGAATAGATCTGAATGCTGGCTGGATGTGGTACCATTTAAAGTGCACTGAAGAACCTTAGATATGTATTGTCTGGTATATTGGGAAGCCCTCATTTCTTCTTTGTTTATTGCTTTCTAAATGTGGCTGAGGTGTGTATTTGTAGCTTTGAAGTGTTGTAACCTGTGTGTGACATTTGTTTTACATTATTTTTATTATTGTCATTAGTTTTGATTATGTGACATTATTTAATATATGTGGTACAAAGGGAGAAAAAGAAATAATGCTTGACATGTGGTTGTGGGATCTTGTGCTGAACAGAAGGCTGGATTTTTATGCAGGTTATAAAAATGTCTTGGGAATTAAATCCCCACCTGATGTTGTGTTAATAGTATCTCTGGACGTTATAGTATTCCTACAAAAAAATATACATATATACATTATAGATATACAGTTTTGCACATTGAATAGAGGAACAGAGCATGTCATTATGTGAGATCATTGTGTTAAGGATTAACAGATAAAGGTTTTTTTCTCAGTTTGAGTGAAATTTTGAAGAACAGATTTCCAGTTTATATGGATGTTTTGTGAATATCTGGGGTTATTTTGGTGAGTGACTGGAATTCTTTGTGTTCAGCAGTGTGTGCTGCTGTTCTACAGTATTCAGATATAAGAGGACTTGAGACTGTATTTATGACATAGTAAACAGGTGGTCTGGCTAATTAGCTTCCTAACCCTATTGGTGTGTGTGTTGTTGCTGGGTTTTTTTTTGGGGGGTTGTTATTGCTTTTTCAGAAAAGAATGTGAGTATGGAAATGGTTTGTTTTTTGGTTTTGAAATGAATAAAGTTATTTGTGTATATATGTGATATGATAAGTGATATGATACTGTTAGCTAAAGAGAGTTCAAAAGAACGTAAATCATTTTAATATCTGATTTTTTCATTTTAACAAAGGAGATAACTCTACCTGGGCTTGTTGTAAGCTGAAATAATTGAATGAGAATACACATAAAAATAGCTTTCTGACATGTATACATATTTAATATCATGTGGTGAAATCATCAGTTACTCAGTTTTAACAGCAGCACTTTGTATCATTAGATTAATGATATAGATAGAAAAAAAAATAATAATTACATGTATCATCTCAGTGACCAGAAAATCACAATATCAGCCGTAATGTAAAAACACACAAAATCAGCTGTAATGTAAAAAGCACAATCTGACAATGACAAATGCAAAAAGAAACTGAAACTGATTCACACACACACACACACACACACACACACATTCATACACTAATATCTAATTATCTAATATCACAACATGAAAAGATGATAGATAATGTACTAATACAACTAAACATGATCACCACTACAATGCATCCATGATCACTGTCATCTACTCCAATGCTCATCATCTAAAAAAAAAATGTACCTTAATTCCAGCACTGCTTTGGGTGCCTGTAGAATGCTCTTGTGCTCCTAACCGTAAACCTCTTAATTTTTTGGCTTGTTCCAGTGTTTCCGTCATGTCTTCCAGGGGTGGGGGCATGTCTGGCAACACACATATAACCACACCATATATATGCCACTGTAATTATCACTTGTAATGATTTTGTGGACATTTCACAACTATGAAAAGTGAACTGTGGATGGTTGGTATGGATATGTTACAAGAGATAGTATAATCTTGCCAGTGTTCTGCGGTGATCTCCATTTCTGCACACAGAAAGAATTTTCCAGATTCACATGCTTCAGTGTCTGTTAATAGGCGTAACTTAAAAATGTAACTGGACTGTTGTTGTTTTTCGCTTTGAGAGCACTGTTTTGAAGTCTTGAACTGTGTTTGACAAATGAATGCCAACCATGATCAGTGCACTGTAAGCGAATTGCTGTTGTTGGTTAACAGCTAAACTAAGTGCTTCGGGCTGTGTCAACTGTCATGCATGAACGCATGAATAATTCCATATACGTAATCAACAATTACTGAACATGCACCACAATAGCTATTTATCCCAAGATCGCTTCGAAACTTGTAAACGCACGTATTTCAACACGCATATTTCAATGCACGCATGTCTATCATGGTTCAATAACCAACTGAGTAATATGTCCTGGAATTTTTGTACATAAAATAGGAATTTGTTGGATAAAATGGGAAAATCATCCCATGAAATAATTTCCTGGTGTGTCGAATGTAGGGTTTCTGTATTTATACAATCAGTACAGAACATTCGTGAAATATCCTACCTTCGTCGGCCATTTTGACGCTTTTTCTTGGAGATAGCTTCTTCGGCGCAAAAGTCCCAAACGATAACCAAGGGAGGTTAGTCTGGTGTCTATTAACCTTCAAGAATTTCAAGAAAACTCGTTTGAGAAAATTATTTTGAATGTAAGGCATGAACATGTGATAATGTACCACATTTTAATCCATTCTGTTCAAGGAAAATAAGGTACAATAAATCGTGTAGAATACACTCATGATTTCACACACAAATCAAGAAAAATAACTGTTCTGAACTGTTCCACAACTACCACATCTACAACTACAACTTGTAGAATAGATTAGAATAGAATAGAACAGAACAGAATAGAATATATCTTTATTACGAAGTGTACCGGGGTCGCAGGGAATATTGGGGGTACATAACAAGGTACGAACATAAATCGAAATTCATTCAGAAACACAGATACAGTAGAACTGAACTGGGATGCATACAAGTGCATATCAATATAAAAACTTGTGCATATTCACACACACACACACACACACACACACACACACACACACACACACACACGTTTGAACAGAAGCCTCATATTACATGTGGATGGGGATGATGGCTAGTGTAGTATGATGCATGCGTTTGTAGTGCTTTGTGTATCGAGACGAGCTAAGGGAAATAAGATCTTCAGGTAGATGGTTGTTGATTGCACAATTCTATTTATCACACTGGATTTGTTCGAGAGACGGGGCATTGACTGTTTTGGGGGAAAAGCTATTGGCGAAGCGATTGGTTTTCGTACTTATATTTCTGTACCGTCGACCAGAGGGGAGCATCTCGAAAATCCCAAAAGCTGGATGTGATTCGTCCTGGCCTGATTCATTTTGCTTTTTTGAGTAGCCGCTTATAATAATATGTCTTCTAGAGAAGGTAGGTCAGCCCCGGTAATCTTGGTGGCAGTTTTTACGATGGCTGTTAAGGGCTGCAACTTCTGCCTTGGAAATGTTTTCGTACCAAACAGTAATAGCGAAAGGTTAGCACACTTTCAATGACTGCTCGTTAGAAGTAAACAATGATTTCTTTTTTAATTCCGAACTTTTTGAGGCGCCGAAAAAAGTACAGGCGCTGTTGTGCTTTCTTAACAATTTTTTTTCTTCGTATTTTTCTCCCATTTCAAATCGTCAGTTGGAAATGATCTACCGTACCACTGACTACTACTACTACTATTACTACTACTACTACTACTGCTGTTGTTGCTACTACTACTACTACTACTACTACTACTACTACTACTGCTACTACTACTATTACTAGACATATCATTTTGCTCAGTGTTAAGAAGAAGAAAGAATAAATGCTTCATACAGGCTCAAACATATAATGGCTTTTAGTTGTCTGAGTAAGAAGAAAAGGAAAAAAGTTTTATCTCATACACCACTTCCTGACTGATTAATGCCGCTCGTCTGATCTTCATCATAATATCTATCAAGTTATCTAAACTGAATTTCTTTTAAATGAACAATAATTAACGTGCGGTGATTTTGTTTTTAATTTCTTTTGTGACATTTCCTTTACTGATTCTCCCTCAATTTCCATGTTCACCGTTAAGTCTCCCATGCAGTATATACACACAAAGTTCACATAATTATTCAGTGGCACAAATATATAATCGGACAGTACATACTTGGGAACGGATCGATGATCAAACTGGACAGAAAAAAAAGCATAACAAAAAGACTAAGATGTGTGGGTGAAAGTCGACAAACCTGTTTCCATTAACAAGACCATAACAATGGACTCAGTTGAACGATATCGATATTGCGCGCATTTCAGTGTGACCTTTCAAACAAGACTTGATTTCATCAGTTTTAGATTAAGAGTCCTAAGAACACTCGCGATCATTTTTTTCAGATTTTGCGCCAAACAGAAAACTCGGCCGCTTGATTGATTAACTTGAGTGTACATAAAAAGACCCCACCAAGGTGTACCTACAAGTAAGTAACTGAAACTCGAATGCGCGCGGTTCAGATACCATTAACTTTCTTTCCTTCTTTCTTTTTGTTATGGACTGGTTTAATTTCAGCTGAAAGAATAAGCATCACGGTATCAGATTCAAGTCGATGTGGTCCTCCTTTGATCACTGACTGGAACTGAGTCATTGAAATCAAGTCATGGAAGTCACTAAATCATGATGTCACAATGTGTGTGTGTGTGTGTGTGACTGAAAGAGAGCCGGAGAGAGAGAGAGAGAGAGAGAGAGAGAGAGAGAGAGAGAGAGAGAGAGAGAGATTTTCCCATTCCTCTTGCGGCCAATCAGTGGCAGCCTCTGTATGTGTGTGTGTGTGTGTGTGTGTGTGTGTGTGTGTGTATGTGTGTGTGTGCCTGTGTTTTGTGTGTGTCTGTGTCTGTGGCCGGTGTGTTTGTGTGCGTGTGTGCGTGCGCGAGTGTGTAAGTGTACACATGTGTCAGGAGGACTCTGTGCACGTGCGTGTGTGTGTGTGTGTGTGTGTGTGTGTGTGTGTGTGTGTTGGGGCTCGTGTACGTTTATGTGTATTAGTTTGTGCTTTCCTATCTGTGAAACTGCATGTTTGTTGCATATCTGTTATGTGTGTGTGTGTGTGTGTGTGTGTGTGTGTGTGTGTGTGTGTGTGTGTGTGTGTGTGTGTGTGTGTGTGTGTGTGTGTGTGTGTGTCAGTGTATGTGTCAGTGTGCCACGTGTGCCGGTCATGTGTGTGTGTGTGTGTGTGTGTGTGTGTGTGAGTGTGTGTGTGTGTGTGTGTTTGTCAGTGTGTGTATCCGAGTCTGCATGTTTTACATCTATTTGCTTATTCATCATCATTAATGTCTTTTTCTTTTCTTTTTATTTATCTATTTATCAGTTATCATCATCATCATCATCAGTAGTAGAAGTAGTAGTAGTAGTATCATCATCATTTTTTTCTTCTTCTCAAGGCCTGACTAAGCGCGTTGGGTTACGCTGCTGGTCTGGCATCTGCTTGGCAGATGTGATGTAGCATATATGGATTTGTCCAAACGCAGTGACGCCTCCTTGAGCTACTCTGATTCTATTACTGTGAGAGGAATAAAGGGGAAGAAGTATTAAAAATTTGTAGCGGGAGTGTAAAACAAAATTAATGGATGTAAAATTTATTTATTTTATTTCTTTTAAAAGGTGTACGTCTTATTTTCAAAGTATGTCGCGCATGAATAAAACATTTTACAGAAAACATGATTTACAAGATAGCTCAATGATCAGTGATTTGCATTAACCCACAAAGAAACGTTTTAAGCGTTTCCGGTTTGTTCAGTGCTTCCGGAATAATCCAACATGGACTCGATCACAGCTGACAGACAGAAACTGAAAGAAATTAAGGATTTACTGAAAACAGAACTACCAGATGAAGGTAATATTTGAGATATTTAGTGTTTGTTAATATGGGTTCTTTGCGTGATTCATGATTGAGGTTCATACTCTCGTGTTCTGCGTGTGAATGTTCAAATGTGAGGGAGGAACGTCTCAGTCTGACCACGTGTGTACTTGTTTGGTTCTTACAGAGTTTACAGTTCAACCCTTTCCATCATTCTATTACAGACGATTGAATGAATATGATCACATTTAAAGATACTCATTAAGATACTCTTAATCTGATCTTAATCTGAATATAAAATTTTCTCCGTACTCGACGAGAATGATGTGTTTAAAATTATTGTTCGCTTGTATGATCTCCTGACCAACAACGCGCAAATTAATTTTCTTCAAAATTAATGGAGCATGGTCTCTGTAGTCCTTTTCAGATACTGTAGAATGAACAGATTCTTTCATTGCATAGAGTGACTACAGTCAGTTGTTAATTATTCTGCCACTGATAGGTGGATCTGCAGGCAAAAGCACAAATTATAAAAAGAAAAAAAGGACCTTTATTTCGCAATATCTAGGAATAATACCACTCTGCTTAGCAAAGTGCTCCCCGGGGATAAACCCTGACAGCTAGATGTTATGTTCATCGCCTTCAAGATATTTTCCCACCCCCTTTTAGGTTTACAACCTTTGGCAGTATGAGTGTACATGCGTATGTGCCATGGGAGCTGGTGGAGGAAGGTGGCAGAATGGTTAAGATGCTTGTCTGCCAACATAGTGTCTGTGAGGGTCTGGGTTCAGATCCCGGTCTTACCCTTTTGACTGGAACATGATACTTGAGGGTATAGTCTTTCATATGAGACGATAAACCAAGGTCTGGTATATAGCACACATTTGGCATGCTGTAAGGAAACGATGGCAGTCCACTCTGATAGGAACACAAATATATACCACATGCACTCAAGGCCTGACAAGTTACTAGCATGTTGGGTTATGGTAGTGGTTAGGCATTTGGCTGGCACTAGTATAACTGGTGGTGTAGTGCATATTTGTCCGAACGTAGTGATGCCTCCTTGAGAAACTGAAACTGGAGATGGTGTGTGTGTTTTCTGGGATCTGGGGAATGTATGTGTGTCACTGCGTTTGTTTAAGGAGGGGGGAAATTGTGTATATATGTGGATTGTGGGAGCTATTATATGTGAGTGTAGCCAAGCTGTTTATGCATGCATGTGTTCAAATTGTCAGATCAACGTTATATGTGTGCTTGTACTTGAGTATATCTGTGTTTGCATTTGTGTGTATGTATGTGCATGCATAATCATGCCAAGTGACACTTTGTTAAGTGCACATAAAGTGTTGTCAGTGTGTAGTGTGTGTTTGTGGTGGGACCTGGGTACATACACTTGTTGGTTGAGGGGTGGGGAGGGTACTTTTTTTAAAACTATTTTTTCAGCAGATGTGTGGCACGTATGGATCAATCCATATGTATTGACAACTTGAAACCGAAACTGTGGTGATAAATGGAATGATGGGGGAAAAAATCTTGGATGAGAAAATTTTGCAATATTCTGTGTGTTCTGTTTTGAAAATCGTTCATTATCATTAACTCTTGAGTATAACAGTGGTGTCGACCCTGACAAAGTATAATTCTGAAAATGCTGCAGTTAGTATTATAAATAATAACAATGTTTGCTCTTTCTAAGAAATGTTTAGAAATGATAGAAAAGTAGAGTTAACACTTCATCACTCAGTTTAGATATAATGTTAATTTGCTTATAATATGAATTGTTAAGTTTTACCTTTGATTGTACTTTTGAACCATTGGCACTAGATGGACAAACTCACTGAGATCTTGTAGGCAAATCACACTTTGACTAAGTATACATTGAGTATACTGTGACAGTGTAAGTGTGACATTGATTGATTGAAAGTGTGTATGTGTGTGTGATTGAATACTATGGATGTGTGTATGAAAATATCCCAGAATCTATATAGTAATAGTTACAGTGTATCCGTAAACTTGCAGACATACATGTGTAAAAATTGTTTTGTGTGTCATGGGTATGCTTCATTCAGTTTTGTTCTTCTTGTTAATTGTAAATGTTTTATGTTTGTTTCAGACATAAAAAAACTGAAGAAAGTACAGAGGAAAATAAAGCTCCGGTTAAAGATTGCAAAAGATGGTGAGTTTTTACTTTGGTACAATTCAACTACCAAGGTACTTGAACTTGAAGATGGAAGCTTGGAATGTGTTCTTTGGTTTTGTAATAATACAAAAAGGAATTCCTTGTGTATTTTGAAATATTCTTTCTTTTTCTTTTTTGAGCTTTTAGTTTCACTTTAGATCTAAATTAACTAAACACAGTGACTGATTAGAACTTCAGCTGTCTGATAACTATGCACCAAACATGCCAGTCAGTTACTGAGTTAGGCACAAAATCATGATTTCACTGATGAAGTATTAGTTTTCATTGAATTGATATGATCTTGGTTCCAGAAACCAGTGTTCAGAAAAAAAAGTGATGAGTTATAGGTCTGTATAGATAAGTTTTAGCAGTATATTGAAAATGACCTGCAGATTATCAGTTGCAGAAAAAGCATAAGGCATTGTTCTTTTTTGTTCTTTTTTTTTTTCTTCAGTGTATCTGCTTACTTATGTGCTTAAGTCAATCACTTTATGTCTCAAGGGGTAATTGAAATGATTGAATCTGAATGCTTGTATGTGTGTATGTGTTAGCATGGAGGGAATGATTGTGATTTTCCATGTCAGTCATTCATTTGCACTAAGTTGTACTAATCTTGACTGTACCATAATATTTTAGAATAGTTTCTATTTCTTTTTTATTCTTATGTGTGCAAGTGCATTATTTGCTTATTTTAGCAGTTTACAAATGTGTTTTCACTTATCTAAGTTTTTTGCAGCTTCCACATATCAGCTTTTTTTTTTCTGATGATGATACTGTAATGTATGCATGGATATATTTTATTTATTTTGTTATTTCAACCTGATCAAATACTGTAGTGATCAGTATAATACATGGGTAAATATGAAATGACAAAATATTGTAATAATACAGAATACATGATTACAATGCAAAATACATAATTGTAAACAGAATAACAGGTGGTAAAGTCTGAAAGTGTTTGAATATTATTTTAATAATAATCTTTTCTTTTCTGTGTTCAGCAGCATCAAGCCCTCCTTGTGAATCAACAGAAGAGTCAAAGAGATCTTCTGAAGATGATAATGGTATGGAATATGTTTATTACTCATTATTAGTTAGGTCTAATAATGGCAAGCACAGATCCAGGTAGGTGTTCCACATATACTGATAAAGTTTGAAGACTGCTTATTCATTATTTTTGAAAATAAATCAATTTCTATTATTTTTTCATTAGTGCATTCATCATTTTATGGTTCTTTTATATGTCATCTTTGAAATATGTTTTTTTTGTTTTGCTGTTTTAGCAATTGAGAGTAGCAGACAACTAATACATCTTTTGTTTGTTTTTTCTTCTTTTTTGTCTTTGTTTTTTTGACAAGAAGAAGCAAGACACCAGTTGTTGATAGCGGACTGAAAGTGAAAGGTTAATTGAAGCATTTACTTTTAGTTGTTTTCAGGTTTTGAGGCGAACTGCTTAACAGGACAAGGGGTTTTGTTTTGAATTTTGCTTCCATTGAGAAAAAAGTGTATTGGGAACAGTAACTACTGAAATTCAATTGATAAATTTGTATAAAAATTTGTGTTCAGAAATGGCTGATGAATCACAAGAGTCGGAGGAAAATGACACTGCTAGAGAGTCTGAGGCAGCTCAGCATGTCAGTCGTAAGTATCTCTGTGTGTGTGGGTGTATGTGTCATGTGTCTGTGTGTGTTTGTGTGTGTGAGAGAGAAATAGAAGCAGAAAGAGAGATAATTATGTTTGTTTTTATTGATATCAGTGTCAAAAAGTACCATCTTTTGTATCATGTATGGTCATTTTCATCCTGCCATTAAGTTCCTACACTCAAATTGGGGGTGTGTGCATGCTGTTGATGTTTCATTTCCATATCCCACAAACCACTGATGTGGATCAGCAGATTTTTATATATTTATGTTTGATCTACATGTGTATCACATGTGTACAAATCAGGTAAAGGCACTGGCACATCTGCACATTAAATGTTAACCTTGCAGGTTGGAAACACGCCAGCTTTTATATCCAGACTTTGGGGGAAATTTGAACCAGGTCTGTTAAGAAGGACTCACAGGATAGACAGTTTGCTTGAAAGTTGTGGAAAGGCTGGGAGAAAGCTATCCGCCAAACCAAAATGCAAGATTCAGATTCAATCACTGACTTGAGCCAGAACAGATATTTCTAACCATTATAATGAGCATGTCACTCCTCTGTTGTTACAGTGCCAGGAACAGCAGAGCTGGACACAGCCTTCTCCTCCCTACAGAGTGTTGTGAGTGACCTGACCTTGAAGGCTGTGGCTGACATGGGCTTCACACACATGACAGAAATTCAAGCACGTGCCATCAGGCCTCTGCTGGAAGGAAGGTATGTTCTTTTTTTCACTGAAAGTAGGTTGTAACGAAACATCTTGATTCCTATGGATAAATAAAATAAAATCTTATCTGGTTGCATTTGTGTGGAACTGTGTATGTTCACTTGGTAAACGTTTAAGATTGAGGGTTTTTTTGTTGTCAGTTTTGTTTGTTGGTTTGTTGTTTTTGTGGGGTGGAGGGGGTTGTTCAGGTTCTCCTTTTTTTTTTTTCTTTGGGGGGAGGGGAGGGGAGGGGTATCAGATGTAAGTCTTATTGAAATTAAAAAAAAAAATAGCAATATGGTAAATGTTTATGAGAGCCATTACATGAAAATTTTCCTTTAAGGTGAAGGAAATATACCTTTGATAAATGTCTCATTGGTAATCTTTTTGATGACGTTTGGCCTGAAATGATAAAATAAACATTGCCCTAATTCTTCTTTTTTTTCCCCCTCTGTGCAGAGATCTGATGGGTGCAGCCAAGACAGGAAGTGGTAAAACACTTGCTTTCCTAATCCCAGCCGTTGAGTTGATGTACAAAATGAAGTTCATGCCACGCAATGGTACGGGCTGTATCATCATTTCACCCACCCGGGAGCTGTCCATGCAAACCTTCGGAGTGCTGAGAGAGCTTCTGAAGTACCACCATCACACCTTTGGCTTGGTGATGGGTGGAGTCAACAGACAGGATGAGGTGAAGAAGTTGAAGAAGGGCGTCAACATCCTGGTGGCTACACCTGGTCGCTTACTTGATCACATTCAGGTTAGTTGTGTACATGGTCATACCTCCTAGCGCTTCTGTGCTAATATCTACCATGACATGTTAAATTTTGTTCTGATTTTGCTGAAATATGCATGTGTGTTCAGCGCTGTTCTTTCTGTATTTTTGTCTTTTGTTCTGTAGTGTTTGCATTTACATTCATTAATTTTGTCTCATATATACACATTAAAATATATGCTTTGAATGTTGTAATCAATGGCTGACAAAGAGCTGTGTAAAATTGAACACTTGCCTAACGTGTTTTTTTTTGTGTGTGTGGTTTTTTTTAAGCCCTTAACAAAGTGTACAAATGCATTATTAGATAAAAACTATGATGATAAGAAAGCAAGCAAAAGCATCTGCAGTTTAAAAAAATCACTAGAAAAAAACAAATGTGATGCCATTTTTGTTTGACTGCATGCGTGCTAACATGAATTTCATATGCAGTTCTTCGTCTTATTCTTGTTGTTATCATATCTACAATACATGTTTCCTTTTTCATACTTTGTATTTTATGTGTTATTTCAGAACACATTGATGCATTGATGTCAAATAACATACTGTATTCATACTGTGTACATGTCAACATGTATATGTATGTATTATTCCATAACATCTTGATGTTAAAGAAACAAATATTTTGTTGATGCTGTTAACGTCAACTTGTCTACTTGTGTTACTTTAGACACCTTGATGCTAAACTGTGTAAATGTCAGCATGTATACATGTTTTGTTTCAGAACACTGAGGGTTTCATGTTCAAGAACCTGTCATGCTTGGTGATTGACGAGGCAGACCGCATCCTGGACTTGGGTTTTGAGGAGGAGATGCAGCAGATTGTTCGTCTCCTGCCCAGTATGTTTATACACTTTACATTTGGTTTAAATAATCTTCAGTTGTTCAACAGTTCACACTTCACATTTCTGGTTGTTTTGCCTTTTATTTGTTTTGTTTTGTTTTTTTCAGTAAAATTTTCTTGTTTGTTTTTCATTTTTGTTTTATTTCAGCTTGTCGAAAGAAAAAATTAAGTCAAGCCATATAAATGTTTTAGTTCATTTCTCCAGTTGGTTCTCCAGCTTCCTCATGCCCCCCCCCTTCTAATTGTTTTACAAGTGTATCTTGATACTTATCATGACTTTTTTGTTTTGTTTTGTTTTTGTCTGATTTCAAAAGAAAAGCGACAGACCATGCTGTTTTCGGCCACACCGACCCAGAAAACAGACGCTTTGGCGCGAGTGTCCCTGAAAAAGCATCCCATGTATGTGGGTGTAGATGACCACAAAGACGAAGCTACAGTAGAGGGGCTGCAGCAGGTGAGAGTGTGTTTTTGACTAGTGTTAGAAAGTTAGCAGTGAACTTTGTAAAATGCTGTTATTAAACATAAACACAATGCATACTCGCAAGTTACAGCACCATGCTGAAACATGAGAGTATATGATTATGAAGAAATACTTGTGAGAAACAAAGACAGAATGATTGTCACAATTTCTAAATGGCAGAGCATTGTTCTTTTTTCTCAGAACAGCTATCAGATATTATCTGCACAGTATCATATAAAAACATCACGCAAAATATGAAATATTTTATGTACAGATCATAAAGAGATGAGCAGGCTTCCTGCTCTTGTCATTATTTTGGTTGTGGTGTTTATGCCTCTCAATGTTATGTTGATTTGAATATCAGCAATATTTTTTGTTAGAGTTCCTTTTTCTCTGTTATGTTTGTTTATTTATTTATTTATTTACTTTATATATTTATTTATTTATCTTATTTCATTTTCCCTCAAGGCATGACTAAGCCCGTTAGGTTACACTGCTGCTCAGGCATCTGCTTAGCAGATGTGGTGTTGCGTATATGGATTTGTCTGAATGTATTAATGCCTCCTTGAACAACTGAACTTTTTTTTTCTTTCTGTGTGATTTTATGAAATTTGTTTGAACATAGACATGTGTTCTCTTCGTTGATGTGCAGGGTTTTGTTGTGTGCCCACCTGAGAAACGATTTCTGCTGCTGTTCACCTTCCTGAAGAAATACCGCAAGAACAACAAGATCATGGTGTTTTTCAGCAGCTGCATGGCTGTCAAATTTTTCAGTGAATTGTTGAACTACATTGACTTGCCTGTCCAGTCAATTCATGTGAGTTGGATATTTTAAACTTTCTTGCTTTTCTTGCTTAAATACTGTGGTATTACTATTTCTTCTACCTTGAATGCATCAAGTCATACAACATAGAACAACATTCTTCTGTTTAGGACACTCATCACACTTGTACATGTATGTGTATCCAAAAAAAATTTTTTTTTAATCCAAAGATTGAGGATGCCAAAATGATTCTGAATGACTTTAAAAGACACATGTTGTGACTTTGAGAGACATATATTATTACTTTGATAGACTTCTAAAGGCATATGTAGCAACTCTTAAGAGCCTGTTACGGTGACTTTTAAAAGATAATCCAGTAATTTTGAAAAGATGCATGCATGCTGTTCATGAAGTCATTGCAGCTATAATGAACGTGATGGGTAACCATCTGCTGTTTTCAGGGCAAACAGAAGCAGACAAAACGGTCCTGTACGTTCTTCCAGTTCTGCAATGCCAAAACTGGCATTCTCCTCTGCACTGATGTGGCAGCCAGAGGATTGGACATCCCACAGGTCGACTGGATCATCCAGTATGATCCACCAGATGAGACAAAAGTATGCATTAGTTTGTACTGGTTAGATCCAGAGTTTCATGTTCATACTTTAAACCATAGACTTACCCTTTCTCCATTCCAGTTTATATTTCTCTGCATACTCTTGCTTTCAATGAAATTGAAATTACTTTTTAGTCCCCCAAAGAATTGTTCCTCTATTGGTGTTTTCTTGCCCCTCCATGTTGACAAATTCTGTGGAGTTCATATTTCTATTTATTTGAAGTAAAATTGGAACCAACAGAATAACAAATTATGGTCCTTGCAGTAAATATCTTCATAGTATTTAAATGTTTATGTCTGTGTGTATGTCTTATCGTTTTAGTCTTGATTTGTGAAGGTAACTTGTGAGAGAGATGTAGGGAGACTCAAAAGACATTAATGGATGGCTTGCCTCATCTAGTGTAGAAAGAAGTGGCTGACTAAAAATGGGACAGCTTAACTCTTTCTTATTTTAAATGAGCATGAACACATGGAGTTCATCAGACTTCTGAAGGATAAAGGATTTTATGTGCATGTGTGTGAATGCTCGCTTTTATGTGTGTGGTATTGTTTCTTTGTTTGTTATGTGTGTGTGCATTTGATAAGTTGTCTTTTATGTAGAATGGTGGTTGAAGGAGCATACTTTACACAGTATTGCTGTGTTTTTGTATTTGTTTTTGTTTGGTTGGTTTTTTGTTTGCTGTGTGTGTGTGTGAGAGAGAGAGAGAGAGTCTTGACTTATTCTGAGATACCTATAATTCTTTTCTCTACTTTCAGGAATACATCCACAGAGTGGGTCGAACAGCCCGCGGAGAAGGGGGCAGTGGCAAAGCCTTGCTGATGCTGCAGCCTGACGAACTGGGCTTTCTGAATTACCTGAGGAAGGCCAAGATCAATGTGCAGGAACTGGACTTTGCATGGAACAAGATGTCCAACATTCAGTCTCAGGTAGGAATAAGGACTGAACCGCTACATAAACAAATCTTGAATATGTTATGTTGCCCTATATTTGGTGAGCATGAAAATGGATTGGAGGCAGACATTTTTTAAATCCAGGAATGTTCTCTTGGAAATGTTATGTAATTATATAGATTAATATATGCATCTCTCACTAGAAATGTAACTGATGTGATATGTAGGTTAAAATCTTAAACATCTTTTTTTCTGACAGTTGGAGCTGCTGATATCCAAGAACTACGCCCTCCACAAAGGAGCCCAAGAAGCCTACAAAGGTTTTGTTAGAGCATACGCATCTCACAAGGAGAAACGCATCTTCAACGTGGAGAAACTCGACCTGAAAGGAGTGGCCAAGTCCTTTGGTTTTGCTGTTCCACCATATGTGGACCTGAGTATCCTTTTGACTGCACACTGAAAAAAAGCTTATGGATGATTGTCTGATTGATGATTTTCTGTGTAAACTGAAGGCTTTAGTAAAGCAAATTGTGGAATCATATTTTTGCTTTTGATAGCACACAGAAAAAATGCTGATGGCTGATTGACTTATATTTAAGTGGAGGATTTATATAAATTGTCTTGTTGATGATTATTTAATATGTTGTTTTTTTCTGTCATTCAAAAACATTGATGTTTTTCAGAAGTGGAGAGCGGCGTATCATATTAAATCCAGAAAATAATATAACTGGGATATAGCACATGATTTTAGGTATGTGTAAGCCAAGCAATGTTGTTCACCAGGCTTTCCTACTTTTTACAGTTATAATTAATTGCTAGCTTTTGAATTAATTTCCAATTAATGACACTAGCGTACAACTTTGAATGGATGGTTAAACTTGGCAGAGATTCTTAAGGAAAGTGTTAGGTATTGGTTATGAAAATATTTAATTATTTTGAGGAGGTATTGGTTGCCAATATATTAAATTTATGTGATGGATAATGAGAGAAGAAAAAAGAGGAATCTTGATAAAACATTTCACTGCTCACAGGTATTATGAATGAGAATGTTCACAATGTTTCATGACCTTCCTTAACCAGTCAAAGATGTGCATTGTAGGAAAAAGAAACCTGCTGAGAATGGCTACATGAGGAAGTCCAAATTCAAGAAGAGATCATAGGTGAGTAATATTTTGCGACACTTTTTCAAGCGTTTCAAATTTGGTGAGTGAAAAAACATAAAAACGTCGTATCATGACTTAATTAATCTTCATGTTTGTCATCGGTCTACTTGGGCCATTGTTTTTGAAAAATATTCCTTAAAATCAGTTTATCTGATGAAGTCTAGATCTCATGTACAGCTGAGATTCCGTGTGGGAATTGTTTTTGACACCCTGTTGTCTCAGGCAGTAAGTAAATAAACACATCTTACAAGTAGCAACTCCAGTAACAGTTTTGTTGGTCTCACAGAACCACACTTTCCAAAGAACAAAATGTAACAACACAAAAATGTGCACAGCTTACTTATCCCACTTTTCAGACTCAGCTTCAAGCGCATATATGTCATTTTTTATGCCATGTTTCACAAGGTGCATCCCACCAAAGATGATATAGGTTCCACAGCATACAGTTATGGGAGCACTGCTAATTCATCCCTATAGTAAGGGTCTTACAGATCTGGGATGTACAGATAGGGTGAATTGCTTCTTTAGCCAAATTATAAGTCTTAAACGGTTCTGATGCTGTCATTTGATGTCTTTCATACCTGATCCTGAACTGCAACGATTCATTAAATGTAATGCAGTGCCTCTTATTATCCTCCCACAATCTCAGATTATTTCTTACTCTAATTGGGTATTTACATTTCAGGCCATACGAAGCCTAATGACCTGTCAATCTCTACATGGGGATGCTTTCACCCACATCCCTTCCATTTTCAAAGATAATAATCAGTAAATTGGTTTTGCTTTTTAAAAAATTGCTTTAAAAAAAAAAATTTATCTGCTTTAAAGTGCTGGGTTTTTTTGTTTGTTTTATTTTGTTTGCAGGAATTTCAAACAGCTGGACCCAGAATTGAGTCTCCTTCAAACCAAGCTCTTTGCACAGTGAAGGGATACTGATTCTTGCCAACATTTGGCATCTCAAGGGTTGACTGCCGAAACCTAGTATCTCTGTTTTTCATACTGCCGCAGAAAAGACTTTGAAAGTTTTGAACACTTGTCATGATGCTGGAAATAAAGTTTTCCTTTTGAAAAAAATCACAACACTGCAGACTCATAAATTTGAACCTTGGTGAAGATACGGCACTTTGGACAGCACCATGTGCCCCAAACAGTGGCAGCAGAGAAAAGGCACAGCAAGATAATTGGTTTGTGTGGTTGCATGACCAAGTGGCAAATGAAAAAGTGTGACTGCCAAAACCTGGTATCTTGACCTGCTGTTGTGAAGCCAGTGATTGTGCTGGTATTTCAGGCAGCAGAAAGTGCGTATCTGTATTTACTGTCTTTCAGCTGTAATAAAATGCTTTTGTTGAAGTCTCTTGTCATATTGGAAGCAAGTATTTTGAAACACATGATTTAGGTTGATAAAAGTATTAGCTCTTCTTGAATTTTGAAGCTGTATAAAGTAACACATATCAAAGTGGTTTCTGCAGCCATAAAATCTTGCTGTTCAGCAAATGAACAGTGTTTATTTAATGAGAGAGAGTGCGAATGTGAATATTTTATTCAGATTAGGCCACAGCCCCTGTCTGAAGGGGATATACATAATTGTACACAGAGAATATTTATGATATGAACAAACATTCTAAACAAATGTAAACAAAAATAGTATAACACGTAACACATGCTTGCATTCTAAGTTGTACAAATATAAAGTAGCCTCAGTGCTTTGTAGACAAATAAAGCCAGGTTAGTCAAGACAGTTTCATTTCTGGATGTCATAAGTGGATTCAATCTAAAAAGACATGAGTTTTGATAATACTTGGGTTCAGTCAGTTTTATCCTTATATCATGCAAGACAGAACAACAGAACAAAATATGGATTTTGCTTTCTTCAGCTGCATTACATTAAACGACATAAAACATTCATTGAACTTTTACCCTTATATCTGTATCGATGGCAGGCTATATCTGACACATCAAATCAAAATTTAGATAATGCACTTCTGACATATCTGTTCATATTAATCAAAGTATATGGTTCCATGTTATTACCAATCTTAAACATTCTGTATTCTAAAAATCTATCACTAGTCTGGATATAATTGTGCCAATCCTGCCACCTACAATCAATAATTCTTTGCTTGAAACATTTAAGAAATCCACTAATACTTTCAACGCCCTGATTATCCCAAACATATGCAAAGCCAAATGTATATAAACATTTACGTACATTAGTCACCCACGTCTTTTTGCCATTATATACTTTGTATGCTTTGCAAGGTAATCTGTTATTGTCCATCCTTGTTAACTTTAGCCAATAACTCACACACTTTACATACAAATTCAAATAAATTGGATATCTTCCAAGTTCTCCATAGACAAAGTCATTAGGTGTTCAATTATCAATATTCAAATAACGTTTAATAACAAAAAGATTAATTTTTTCACTACCATTTTTAAATGCCAATATTTCAGCACCATACTGTAATATCATGTGTACTTGCGAATCAAAAAGATTTGTAAAAATATTAAATGAATTACAGTTTAACTTATACATAATATGGAGAATAATTAATGATGCTCTCTTTGTTCCGTTCATTAAATCCTGACAAGCAAAACTAAAACTTAACCAAGTTGAAAAGAAAATACCAAGATACTTATAAGCATTTACCACACTGATTTTATCATTACCATAAGTCCATGTTTCATTTCTAGAAACCTCCCTTACGAAATACAACAATATTGGTTTTATCCATGTTTACTTTCATTTTTAGTCTAATTGCTGCAGCATATAAATTATTCAGTTGATTTTGCAACCCTATCACTGATACAGATAATAAGATAATATCATCAGCAAAAAGCAATATAAACAACTCTATTACATCAAATGATACCCCATGCCGCCCATTTTCAATAATCTCTAATCC
The DNA here is from genome assembly GCF_041734735.1 of Babylonia areolata. NCBI lineage: Eukaryota > Metazoa > Mollusca > Gastropoda > Neogastropoda > Buccinidae > Babylonia > Babylonia areolata. The sequence goes on along the minus strand of NC_134881.1, from coordinate 32,744,048 downwards.
AAGCTCATTAAATGAAAAGAGAAAATAAACAGGACTAAGTACATCACCCTGCTTCACACCATAAGTACAACCCACATAATCTGATAACCTGGCTCCATTTCTTATTCTAGCTTTTACTTCACTATACATACTTTTGATTCATCTATACAGCTTGCCTGATGTGAGAGAGAGAGGGGGAGGGAGGGAAGGAGACAGACAGGCACAGGCAGGCAGACTCGGACAGACAGACAAACACACACAAACATACGCATACAAACAAACATGCACACACAAGACAGACAAACACACACAAACATACACATACAAACAAACATGCACACACAAGACAAACAATTTAAAAAATGATACTTAAAAAATAAAGACTCTGTGACATACCTGCCTTGATCCATTTGGCATCCAGACACACTATCAGTCCAACCGTAAACACTATTAAACATTTGTCCAGCAAACTGTGAATATGACATCACTTCTGAACACTGTCATAAATTTTCTGCCTTGTTCTTAAACTTGTGTGTGAGACAAAAACACACAGAAACAGTGTCTGACGTTATCAAGACCAGCCTAAGTATCACAGTAACTGCTCAGTGCACAAATTCACTGTGAACGGTATATATTGTAAACCACATTCATGTATGTATAGGTTGGCAATTTTGACACTTTTTTTTCTTGTTCAGGTGTACATCATGAAGCAAAATCACTTGACCACCGTTCAAAACAACAAAAGGAAGTTGCATCCATCAGTATACACCCAAAGCAGCTGGGATATTATTCTGAGAACTGCACACAGGAATAAACCATACAGTTATACCACAAAAAACTGACTTCAAGAAAATTGCCTCAACAAGAGTACAGAACATGAAAACAGACTGGCTCAACATCTAGTGTCTTAGCTTACCCAGAATGAATATCTGATTTCTTCAAGTTCAACTTTGAAGATGAATCCAGATCCCTTTGTCTTGTTGGAAGCTCGGGGGAAAAACGAGGTCGACAATAGCCGTTAACACTTCCACGCCTATACAAAAAAAACCCTGCTTAGATGTGGAAAAGAAAGGCCTGATTTCTCTCTGCTGATCCAACATTATTCCAGTGGAACATCATTCTTCCAGACTCTTCCATCCTCATCCTCCATTTTAGACACACTGACTGAGCCAGATATCAACAAGAGTTATGAAGACACATTAACTGGAGAGTCCAGGTACCTGACAGCTGCTGTTAAGAATATCCTTCCACATTCTGGTATCAGGACAGGCTTATCCGGTAACTGTTGCGACCCCAGGTCAAGACCTGGACCAGCACAACCCTATCCTTCATTTACCGCAGGGCTAGTTGGGGAGGGGTCTAAGCTGGGATTTTGATCAGCTCCCTCTTGAATGATACAAAGGAGGGAGCCTCAACTGCTGTTGCAGGCAGGGAGTTCAGGCAGGAATGGTTGACAGGAAGAAAAACTGAACTTGTATGGGTCAGAGGAGGTGCCGAGGTATACAAACTTGTGTCTGTGATTTGATCTTGTTTTGGTGGATCCTTTCTCGAGAAATTTGTCTGGAGGGATGTCCACAGTGCCATATACGATCTTGTGCATCATCATTGAAGCCGACATAACTTTCTGCAGAAATTGAAGATTCAGCCTTGTGGGATCTGTGTATTTTTAGAAATACTGGACTTTGCAGATGAGCTATAGCATCTGTGAGATGTTTCTAGTTTGTGAGACTGATTCATGTCAAAGGACCTGAAGCTGTGCAGGTTCTGAGGGACAGGGTGGAGTCATCTGTGTCAATGATACTGTAGACTGTACAGAGGTGGACATAAATGATGCAGCAAGGTGAATACATCTGAAAGGAGGAGTTGACACCAAAATGAATGTTTTTGTGAATAAATCTGACCAAACTTTGAATAAGCATGGTGTTTTAGTATTCATGTGTGCAAGTTGAACAGTATGACAGTTTCAGTTTCAAGGAGGCGTCAAAGCATGCAGACTGTTCCATGCACATTACATCAAATTTACTTCAGTTCAAAGAAAGAAAGTAGAAAAAAACAACAGTCAGATACATGACCTACGCAAAAGCCCAATGCACTTGTCAGGCCTAAAGAGCCTACGCTTCGTTTGTTAAAAAAAAACAATCACCTTTGACTGCTAAGCAGTTCTCAAACAGCAGATAATTCACTACCATGCCACCGGCATGAAAGCCATACCCAAACAACAGCTAAATATCTCCTTTTTGTGAAAGTTTTTACGTTGTTTTGCAATTATCTTGGTAGCTTTAGTTTCACCAGGGTTCCTCTGACTCTTTTTGGAACGCTGCACATCACCCAGGAATGTGGCTTTTCAAAAGATTTTACTGGTTGATGGGAGCATGTCGACAACTCATTTATAGTTATGCAGGCAAGCAAAATGGCGACGACTTGTCCCAGCCAAGTATCAGCAAAACTAAATGCAATGACACAGGTTTTAATCACTGCTCAATGAATGAATGAAGATGAAAATAAAATGCAGTCTGACGATTATTTGAAAGAGGAAGGTGAGGAATACCAGCCTACTCTTTACCCAGAGCAGAATAGAGTTTGACCTTGCTAGCAGACAGCATTTAGTGGTTTGAGAACAGAACACATTGTGTGCGACAGTCAGGCCTGCAAGATGTAGCAGGGGAGGTATCATATCAGACTTCAGTGTGCAGAGCAAATCAGGTCACTAGAGGGGAGGGGAAGGGCAGTGGGGTGGGCATGGTGGTGTGACGTGGGCAGATTTTGATCCAGACATCCCCTTTCCTAGAGATGGTGTGTATACATAGAGGTGTATTTGTTTTTAGTGTATGTGCAACGTTTAGTATTTGAAAAATTCTTGTTGGCCACATATTCATATCATCACATTTTTTTTCTGTATTGTCTTATCAGTTTCCCTTTCAGAAAATAAAAACTTTTTCTTGTATCAGTTAAGAAATTAATCCATTTGCTTTTCATTTTCTACACCTATCCTTTTTGTGTGAAAATTTCATGGCAAAAAGGAATGAGTTATTTACCAAATACCAAGCCAGGATAAGAGTTAACATAAGATGAAAAAAAAAAGAAGAAAATACATTGAAATGTAATATAAATGAAAGATACATAGAATGCAAATGACTGAAAAAATTTGGCCGCACAAACACGTGCAAGCATACATAATCTAATGCACACACAGATACATACTTGCATGCTACTATTTGCAGTCTCACAGATATATATATATATATGTTTTGTCAATCCCATAAACAAGGCACATGCATACATTTGGGCAGCTACACTCACTCCCAAAAATGATCTCCCACAATCCACATACACACAACCCCTTACACACAGATACATACTGCGCATGAAACACCTCCCACTCCACCAACTTAGGCAAATGTATATATATGCAGACACACATACACATGAAGGCATCATGAATCACACTAACAATGCACATGCTTAAATTTGTGCAGTCACTCTCAACTCGCTTCCACAATCAACACACATCCAGTCACTAGCTTCCACAACACACTCACCAGCTCCCACATACCAGCTCATGCACCAAGTGTACACATGCAGGCACACACACTGGATACTATGACATACACATTTTTAGTTTTAGAACACATGCTGGCTAAATAACATATTCAACCTGTATCTGTTGTCTTCTTTCCTTCTGCTTTGCCAGATAAATTTCTCTGCAGTGCCGCCATTTCACATCCTTATTACATTAGCTGTTCATCTTACCAAGCACAACTGGTATTGCCAACCACAACTGATACCCATCTCGCCTACTGCAGTCAGGGTAGCCAGTTCCACTTGGCTTCTTTAAGGAAAGTTTTCCTTTGGGCATCTCCCCAAAGTGACTAGGGTGGGTTGTAACTGCATGCACATTTTACAAAGCTGAATAAGGAATCCCATTCTAAAACTCTTCACTTACAGTTAGCACTAGCAACTACAATCAGTCTCTGGCAACAAAGTACAATTACTTGTATTTGTATTTCTTTTTATCACAACAGATTTCTCTGTGAGAAATTCAGGCTGCTCTCCCCAGGGAGAGCACGTCACTACACTGCAGCGCCACCCTTTTTTTGACTCGCTTGTGTAAACAAAATGAGTGTTTTAACCCGGTGTTTGGTTGTGTGTGTGTGTGTGTGTGTGGTTAACCTTAACATTGCCATTTTCTCTGCAAATACTTTGTCAGTTGACACCAAATTTGGCATAAAAATAGGAAAAATTCAGTTCTTTCCAGTCATCTTGTTTAAAACAATATTGCATCTATGGGATGGGCACAAAAAATTTTTTAAAAAGCAGCCAAATTATATGCAAACTGAATTTAATGTTATATTCATTTTTTTTTTATTCTCTCAACTTGGCACTTTGATCTGATATTCTGACACAACATGAGCAGTCATTTTTTGTTCAAACAGGAACTTCCTATCCTTTTCACTTATACGTTTCGAAGTACTTGCACTTGGCTCTACATGTTATTAGCTTAACAAAATTTGACAAAAAACAAGAACGCCAGAGAATCGACAGACAGAAAATACGAAAAAACTTAGCCGTATGGAGAGCACAGGACAGGAGTCATAATGGCTGCCGGAAAAAGAGGGCGTTAGCCAGCGGGACAAAGGGGAGGTTACCTACTTCCGGGAGGTTATCGGCCGTAGTTTCATTTTCTCCGCATAGGCGGATAGTAGTTTGCACAGGCAGGAATGTCAGACCCCTGCCGGAGTCTGCACTAGTTGGGTCACGGTTAAGTATGTGTAATTAAATACTCAATTTTCATATCAACTTTAAAACTAGAATGAACATAAAAGAGAAATTGAATCAACCGAGTCAACTGGGTGTAACTAAACTTGAACATCTATCTAGATCCAGAGAAAATGGCTAAATGTTGCAGTGTGTTTGCGGGGAAAGCCACGTCTCCTTTACCGCAGACTTAAAAGGAATTTTTAATTGCCCTTAAAGATTTTTTGAATGCCCAAGATACACCAGAATAATATGATCAAAACAGCATTCTCACTGCGAATACCGCAATTTATCGCCCTTTAAAAAAGCATGTTTAAATGTTATATTTTTTAACGTCAGGTAAGAGCCACGATACTGTAATGGGTAAGACAGTTTCTTCTCACCCAAACATGTGGGGTTTGAATCTGCCGTTAGGACTTTTTTTTTTTTTTCTCCTGCATGCTATATTATTTGATTTTATCGAAGTGGATTTTTCTACAGAATTTTGCCAGGAACAACCCTTTTGTTGCAGTGGATCTTTTTATGTTCGCTGAGTGCATGCTGCACACGGGACCTCGGTTTATCGTCTCATCCGAATGACTAGCGTCCAGACCACCACTCAAGGTGTAGTGGAGGGGGAGAAAATACTGGTGGCTGAGCCGTGATTCAAACCAGCACGCTCAGATTCTCTCGCTTCCTATGCGGATGTGTTACCTCTAGGCCATCATGCCTGGGATGCAATAGTTTCTATTCGCTAGCAAAAGGTGGACAAATAGGAAGACTACATTTATCTCCGAGTTGCCACAAAATTTTAGGCAAGAGGAGCAGACCAATGGACCAGGTTTTTATCAGTTTAACAGGGTACAGTATATGACACCAAATACTGTATACTGTCTTTTGCATTCCATACATTTGGAATTCATTTGTCACCTCTGTGAGAGTATTTCACATTCAAACATCACAATGCTAGCACAAGTGCTTGCAATCTCAAAACAAACATCCATCCCATTCACTTCCAAACCAGACAAAACCAATGAAGTTAGAGTCCCAGTTTTATTTCTGCAGAATGGACATCATGAACAGTCTAATTTTTTTTCTGCTACTGCATCACTGGGCCTTTGCAGCCAGTCTCCTGTCGCGCTCCTCTGCAATGGTGAGGCGCACACCTTTGCCCTTGGGCAGCGAGATCCACTGCTTTGACCCCTTGCCAATGATGAACACGTAGGACAAACTGCAACATTCAATATGACATTGTAATGAAATATGACAGATGACTAGTCCCAATCTCAAAAGGCTGAGATGGCTTTAGTTTCAGATCCTTTGAAAAAAGGCAGAATACCAAAATTTATACAATCATTAATCTCTACTGTGTTACTGAGATGCACAACAGATGTATTAACGAACTTTCTTTCACACACTTCAATAATAAATGAATATATAAGAACACATTTTAAATATGCAGACGGGAGAGTATCTGTTTCCTTACTAAATGTCTACGTACACAAGACAACCAAACCAGTCCTTGAGTGGAAACCTACTGACGTCAGAAACTCAGTCCAAGGAAGGAAGCTCTCAGCGAGATTTTATATCCCTCAAGCATTTATAACACCATCATTGTTTCTGACTTCAGAGATAAAATTTAGTTTAAGTATGTCTGAAAATCTAAAACAAACCCATGCACTTACATACCTTTGAATCTAATGTGAAAAGCATTAGCATGACTTTCATGCATGACTTTACACCCAGTCCAATACTAAAATCCACAATGTTTTTCACTCTAGCATTCAGCATTCCCCAGCTGGGTGAGAGAACAAGAGGATACAAATTTTCCTGAAGAGCTCATGACGCCTCCATATCAATCAGAGAATACTGACCGTGTGGCAAATGTGTGTCCCAGGGAGTCCTTGATGTGCACAATGTCAAAGCTGCCAGGGTGCCTCTCACGGTGGGTGATGGTGCCCACACGCCCCAAGTTGTGACCGCCTGTCACCATCACCAAGTTGCCTGGAACAGACACATCATACATCAATTTTAGCACACCCGAGGCTCAATTTCACTTTCATTCAATTCCAGTGGAACTGTACACGCACTGCTGCTGTTCTGAAGGATTCTGATTTGCCAATTTCAGCACACAAGCTCCTGCTTATTGGGGGTGGAGATCTATAAAGATTGTCAGAAACTCAGTCCAAGGAAGGAAGCTCTCAGTGCGATTTTACATCTCTCAAGCATATATAACACCATCACCATTTCTGACTGGATGTACAACCAAACAAGCAAGTTCTTGATCAATCTAAACCAATTTTCTTTCACTTTCAGCAACCCAGATCATTTCCACGGCACTGTCATTCTTCAATGTGACATAGCACTATAGAAAAAGAAATTCCACACAGCTTTACACAATAACGTTAAACTCTGTCAATGAAATGTATCTGAAAATAAAGTCTTGCATAATTCCCAAAACTTATTCAAAAAGGCAAGTTTCTTTTTTCTTCACACGCTCAGGCAAATAACCCTAGCACCCAACACACACACACGCATAAAGATCATCAAGCCCCAGCAATATTTTTTATGATCCTACAAGGGAGTTGGGGACAATACATTAACAGCAAGAAACCTGGAAAATGTCAGAAACTGTCCAAGGAATGAAGCTGTCAATGAGATTCTGTACCTCTCAAGTATAATAAAAACACAATTACTGTTTCTGATTCAGTTGTCGTAAGTGATTAGTTTGTACAATTTACCCAATATTACTAACACCTTGGTTGTGTGATACAAAAAATTCATCGCCCACTTAAAAAATTAGTTTCTATGCAACCAATTTAACCGTGCTGTCTTCAATAATCTGAGAATTTGACACTCTGCGGGCCAAACACCCTATTGATAGATTTTCCAACCTATGACTTGTCCACCCCGTAATAGTCTCCCCCATAATCCAGACGTTCATTCAGACACAGGACAGGCGCCTTGTTTGATCATATAATTATGGATTCCGAGAATGTAATATGATCATATTTAATAAGATCATATATCATCACATTTTACCAGATTAATTTCACAAATTAATCCAAGTTGTGTCAGAAACTCAGTCCAAGGAAGGAAGCTCTCAACAAGATTCTGTACCTTTCAAGCATAATAAAAACACCATCACTGTTTCTGATTCAGAAGTCACAAGCGATTAGTTTGTACCATTTAGCTAACATTACTAATACCTTGGTTGCGTGATACAAAAAAATTCATTGCTCACTAAGAAAATTAGTTTCTATGCAACCAATTTTGTTGTGCTGACTTCAATGGCTCGAAAGTTATCTTCCCAACCAAGTGGGGATTTTTCATGACCTTGCACACTAAGTTAAAATCCATCAAAATCAACTGTGAGCAGTCCCAATATCACAATGATCTTTGTATCAATCAGTATTCAACTTTTATTAATTCCACTGCATTTTCCCCCTGTACATAAACAAAATCATGATTAATGTAGGTGAAAGGTTACACAAAAAAAATCTGAGAATGTGACACTTTGAGGGGCAAATACACTATTGGTGTTTTCTTGTTGTTTTTTTCCATCTACCACAAGTCCATCCTGCAAGTCTCCCCCCAAGACCTCCTCCCCACCCCTATGATATTACTGCCATAGGACAGGCGACTTATGTGATCATATAATTATCGATTTAATATGATGATATTTAATACGATAATATATCATATTTTACCAAATTAATTTCACAAATTAATCCAAGTTGTGTCAGAAACTCAGTCCAAGGAAGGAAGCTCTCAACGAGATTCTATACCTCTCAAGCATAATTAAACACCATCATTGTTCCTGACACATGGAAAAACATCATCATCGCGATAGACAACTTTGTTGGCAATAACCACTCATTTGTTCAGCTGATCCTAAAAACATGCATTCACTATTCATCGTCAGAAACAAATTCATGCTATTATCCTATATAAGAGAACAAAATTCATGAGCACTGATGCAATTTTTCATCATGATCACTGCAACAAACATTTTCTTTGCAAAATCAAGATCTTCCTGAATAATGTACTAAACAGTTTTGCTAAGCCTTTTCTAAACTTTGTTTTGGGCAAATCACTTGTATTCCCAAAGCTTTTCAGCACTATAAAAAGTCTTGTTATTTTACTTAACTTCCCAAAACTTTTAGAATTCAATCAGAACCCTGAAATTATCTTTAGAGGTCATATTCTGTACTTGAGTTCAGTTCAGTTCATTTACTCAAGGAGGTGTCACTGTGTTCGGACAAATCTGTATACCCTACACAAAACGGCATAACCCAACATGCTGGACTTCGAGACAACATACAATGCTAAAAGGACAAATTTCAAGTGATGTCAGAAACTCAGTCCAAGGAAGGAAGCTCTCAACGAGATTCTATACCTCTCAAGCATAATTAAACACCATCATTGTTTCTGACACATGGAAAAACAACGTCATCGAGATAGACAACTTTGTTGGCAATAACCACTCATTTGTTCAGCTGATCCTAAACATGCATTCACTATTCATCGTCAGAAACAAATTCATGGGGAGTAAACTGGGGTCCTGAACTAAGTTAAAATTTCCATAAAATCACCTCTAAAATCATTTTTCAAACCCACTATTCTATTCTTACAGTTCTCCACAACAGAAGTCACAATCCATCACCTGCAATTGATCTGCTATTATCCTATATCAGAGAACAAAATTCATGAGCACTGATGCAATTGTTCATCATGATTACTGCGACAAACATTTTCTTTGCATAATCAAGATCTTCCTGAATAATGTACTAAACAGTTTTGCTAAGCCTTTTCTAAACTTTGTTTTGGGCAAATCACTTGTATTCCCAAAGCTTTTCAGCACTATAAGAAGTCTTGTTATTTTACTTAACTTCCCAAAACTTTTAGAATTCAATCAGAACCCTGAAATTATCTTTAGAGGTCATATTCTGTACTTGAGTTCAGTTCAGTTCATTTACTCAAGGAGGTGTCACTGTGTTTGGACAAATCCATATACACTACACAAAACAGCATAACCCAACATGCTGGACTTTGAGACAACATACAATGCTAAAAGGATAAATTTCAAGTGATGTCAGAAACTCAGTCCAAGGAAGGAAGCTCTCAACGAGATCATGCACCTCTCAAGCATAATCAAACACCATCATTGTTTCTGACTGTTGAAATACACTGCATCAAGTGTTTAGTAATTACATGACCAAAATGCACAAATGTGTACATCTCTATAACAAAAGGGGAAAAAAGGTTGAGAGAGGAGAAGGGGGAGCTTTCAAATATGCAACACACATAACAGTTACACAATGGGGAACAACAACAAAAATAATAATAGTGACCACCACCACACTGACTCACCAGAGTCAAACTTGATGAAGTCCTTCATCTTGCCAGTGGCAATATCCAGGACAATGGTGTCATTGACTTTCACCAGAGGGTCTGGGTAGCGGACAGTGCGACCATCATGTGTAATCAGGAATGGCACACCTTTGGGCCCCACCTGCACTTTCTGCACGCGGCACAGCTTGTACTGCAACAAAATGACCAAATGTGTTCAAATCTATCAAAAATATTCTGTTGGAAAAACCTTTTTCACAGAAATAACAAGCAAAGGATTCTAGCAGCAACACACACACACACATCGTTTATAACCATCCTCCCCTCCCCTCCCAAATTTTATCCATTATATCTTCACAATGAAAGTCAGGGACTGCTGAACATCACAAAGCGTCTTAGGTTCAACTCCAGGTTCAAATCTATCAATAACATAAAATGAGAGAAGATGAAAAATCAAATGTAAAATACCACTATTCTTACCTTGGCCTCCTCTGCTTTGATGCGGTGCACAATGAATCGCCCTTTAACATCATACAAGATGCGAAAGAACTCATTCGTTCTGTCAATGGTAATAACATCTGCAACACCACAATTCTTGTCAAGAACACAAAAACTGTGATCAGCATTATAGTTTTGTAATGTTAAGAGCAAAAAGAATACACAAATATGACAATAGTTACACCCTTTCAGAACAACCAAAAGAGTTTCGTCAGAGGACACAGCTGCACAAAAACCCTTGAAAGGACAGTATAAATCGTCAAGAAGCAGGCTACACATGCATGATGTAACAACAACACATACATGGTTGAACACACATTATCAACAAGTGACCATCAGGAAGAATTTAAGTTGGCTCCGTTTGCCCACGGGCTTCAAGATACAAAGCCAATGGCTTCGATAAGAACCACAAAGTGCAAACAAATGAACAACGTATGTACAGAATATGCCAAAAATCAACAATGAAAATGTTTGTGGATCTTGTTCACAAAGATACAGAATCCCACTGACCTAAGAATTTAAATGTTGTATCTTCATTCCATTTTACACTAAGTGAATAAAAAATCACATGTTTTGTGATCCACATATCAAATCAAGATCAATGGTTGAAACAATTCTACACGAGCAAAACCTGCAATCAAGAGAATTCAGTAGTAGTTTACTCTTTAGTCTAATCATTCTTGTATCTTCCATTTGTATTGCCAGAAGCCACTTACACTGCCGCTGGCGACCGTCTGGGAGAGCTGATATTGGCTCAGTATGACCACATATTTCACATCGTCAAGAAAACATGGCTTCGATGGGAGCCTTCTCTTTCATGAATATTGTTCCCTCATGACCACTGTCAACAGTTGCCAAACACCCCAAAACGTATATCCTCTTCATTCTCTATCTGCACTACTTATAAAGTCCAGATTCAACACTTTTAGCCATATGAAGATTGCAGTGTAAAAAAGAGAAGTTGTGTCGTTTTAACCAATATCTGATTATGATCACTGAATACTTAACTTGCGTATTTTATGACAGTACTCAAAATAGATCCTTACCAAAAAATATAAAAGCATACTTTCACACAGATAAAATTAGTGTTTTGTTGAAATCGAACCAGAAAAAAATATAGTGACAGAAAATACAATACTATTGTATAATCAATCTTGTATCTTCCATTTGGTAATGCCAAAAGCCACTTACACTGCCGCTGGCGACCGTCTGGGAGAATTGATATTGGCTCAGTATGACCACATATTTCACAAAGTCAAGAAAACATGGCTTCGATGGGAGCCTTCTCTTCCATGAATATTGTTCCCTCGTGACCACTGTCAACAGTTCCCAAACACCCCCAAAAGTATAACCTCTTCATTCTCTGTCTGCACTACAAATAAAGTCCAGATTAAACACCTTTAGCCATATGAAGATTGCAGTGTAGAAAAGAAAAAGTTGTCGTTTTAACCAATATCTGATTATGATCACTGAATACTTAACTTGCATATTTAATGATAGTACTCAAAATAGATCCTTACAAAAAAAAATATGAAAGCATATTTTCACACAGATAAAATTAGTGTTTTGTTGAAGTCCAACCAGAAAAAAATACAGTGACAGAAAATAGACTATTGAATAATTAATCTTGTATCTTCCATTTGGTAATGCCAAAAGCCACTTACACTGCCGCTGGCGACCGTCTGGAAGAGTTGATATTGGCTCAGTATGACCACATATTTCACTAAGTCAAGAAAACATGGCTTCGATGGGAGCCTTCTTTCATGAATATTGTTCCCTCATAACGACTGTCAACACTTGCCAAACACCCGAAAAAGTATAACCTCTTCATTCTCTCTCTGCACTACTAATTAAGTCCAGATTCAACACTTTTAGCCGCATGAAGATTGCAGTGTAAAAAAGAAAAGTTGTGTCGTTTTAACCAATATCTTATGATTACTGAATACTTAACTTGTGTACTTTATGACAGTACTCAAAATAGATCCTCAAAAAAATATGAAAGCATATTCTAACACAGACAAAATTAGTTTGTTTTGTTGAAATCCAACAAAAAAAAAAAAAAAAAATGCAGTGGGAGAAAATAGGAGTCTATTGTCTAATTAATTTTATATCTTCCAATTGGTAATGCCAGAGGCCACTTACACTGCTGCTAGCAATCGCGTGGGAGAGTTGATATTGGTTCACTATGACCACAGCTTTCACAAAACCCAAGAAAACATGGCTTTGAGAGCCTTCCCTGGTATATTTATACACTTGTGGCCACAACTGTTCCCAAAACCCTCCCCCACTTTAACAGATTTCTGTTCTTTCACTAGTCCTGCAGATTTAAACAGAGAGCTATCAGCCCTGCTGTTGCATTTGGGGTACAAGTGAAAATGAACCAAATTTCATGTTTTATTGACTGCAGATACTTTTGTTAAATCACAAAATCTAGGAACATATATAAAATACCTGCCAAGTTGAAAAGCATCATTTTAATAACAAAGGGATAACAAAAAAAATTTTTTTTTAACCAAATAGTTCACTATACCCATGAATCCGCAAGGGTAGGTCTTGTCAGTGCGGACTTTCCCATCCACTTTGATGAGGCGCTGCATCACAATCTTTTTGCACTCATCATAGGTCAGTGCATACTTCAGTCTGTTTCTGAGCAGGATTGCCATGGGAAGACATTCCCGGGACTTGTGAGGCCCAGAGCTGGGCTTGGGGGCCTGAAATAAATCAAAGATATTTTTGTCAAAGTAACTTCATTCAATCAAAATATTCATATACAGATAGAATGCCTCATGTGTAAGTATATGAAAATAAATCAGACAATTCTGTTACCTTTAATGACTAAACCCAGAAAGTATTGCACATAGTGACACCCTTTGCATTGTCAAGGATATAGCCTTTTAGTATGTGTTCAGTATACCCTGAATCTGATGATAGTGCAAAGGCCACGTCAAGGTTATCAACAATACAAAAACAAAATACTGCATAAAACCCCATAAAACAACATCATACAAACAATCTCTGAGCAACTGCACCCAAAGAATTATCTTCTGCAAGGGGTGAAAGAAAAATCATGTACATGTATGTATCTACAAATGTAATGGGAAAATGACCAACTACTTGTTTTTCTTTGTTTCTATTATTCACGAGGAGTTATCATACATGCACAATCAGATATGTCCATATTTTCAGAACAGTTAAGTGAATCACTTATTTTCAACCTGGCGAAATAAAGCCTTTTATTACTTACAAAATTGCCACCCAATTTGTCCAGCATCCATGATTTTGGTGCGGCTACGCGCTTCACTGACTTTCTTCGTCCACGGTAACCCTGAAATAGTAAAATTCATTTTCAGCATTAAACACGGACGCCAAGTCTCACATATTTCTTCAAAAACAGATTGTCAAACTCCACATCACAACACAATAAAAATGTACATTTTTAAAGTGCAAAACTTAAAAGCAATCACATCCTTGCCCCTCACCGTAACACATCACCATACACAAACAGGCACTCATTTGTATGTATCATGCTAAGACAAGTGAAGCTGAAGTAGGCGCAGCTTTAAATTCTTTACTAAAGTTGAAAAAACACTGGCTTTTCTGATCGATAGAGGCGGGGAGCTCCAAATTGTGGGGGCAAAGACAGAAAGATTCTTTGCCAAAAGCTGAAGGAGAACTGAGGAAATGTCAGCAGAGGTGTCATGAGCGCAGCGACCTAGAAAGATGGAAAAGATGGAGATTAGACAGATATGGTGGCATACTGTTGTGACAGAGACACTGAAAACAGAGATATGCTACTTCGTATTGAATTTTTGCTTTAACATGAAGCCTGTGAAGCCTTGTAAGTAGTGATTTTGCACTTTCATAAACCTCTGTATGTGCTGAAATTTATTCAGTCTGTTACCTGGGAGATCAGCCAGAAGAGAGTTGCAGAAGGCTAATCTAAATAGTATGAAAGAAACAGCAAGTTTGCTGGCAGCAGCAGTGGAGAGGTGAGAGTGAATTTTACCTAGCATACGACCTACCGTAGCTGACAGAACACAGTGTGGCAGGTTTTGACATTTGCATCTAGGGTTTCATCCATGTTGGTGCCATTAACATTTACTGCGATGGTCACTTCTGTATTTCAACTTTTTACAGGCCAGTGGTCATGGTTAGATCCATATTTCAACTTGAAACTTTGATGGCATCTGATGATCAACTTTCTCATCCATAATTCGTTTGCAAACTTCACTACACAGAAAAGGAAAAATCAAGTTTGACACATAGAAAGATTCTTTGCCAAAAGCTGAAGGAGAACTGAGGAAATGTCAGCAGAGGTGTTGGTGGTTTGACACACCAATCTGGTCATTTCCACTGACTGCAATCACACATGTACCACAAATAAATGATTCAAAGCACTGAGCAATGATGAATGAATGTGAGGTCTAAGTGAGAGAAATAGAAAAATCATGCTAACACCAAAGCAACTGTCATAACAGAAAAGATCAACGTTGAGTGATAGCAAGCCCAGCAGCATTGAAAAATACCAAAAACATTCATACCATGACAATACTGGACAAAACGCTCTCTGTCTAAATCATGAAACCTCGCTGAAAGTTTGTGCTCGTTTTCAGTGCTCGAACTCAGAACAAATTAACCACGATCTCTACACATACATAGATACAACCTCGTGGAATTTTATGTTCATGCTGCTAAATACGCAAAATCAATTCCCTAAAATCTAACTGCCAATCAAATCCAGACATTTATTCAAAATGCTAAGAACGGTTTTTGTCGCAAAAAATACTGAGAAAACAAATAGATTCACTCAGATATTATTCACACATCATTTCGGCTCCACTCACCATCTTGGCGTCAAACCGGAAAGAGGAAGTGAATGACTGTGTTGTGTCGACCCACAATTCCTTTCGCAAGAGGAAGTAACTCACTTCTGAAACTGCAATGTCTGCGAATCGAAAGCGGTCATGGGTTATATAAATGATAATAAATAGACAGATGAATAAATGTTGTTGTTTTTTTAATCTCAGCTTTTGTAAAATTTCCAACTCGAGGAACAATGCTGCAACATTTATAATGAAACTTATCAACACACACACACACGCACACACGGAGAGTGTCAGTATCGTGTCACTGAGCTGAATGAGCTCGATGATCAGTAGGCCTATCAGTATCAGTTGCTCAAGGAGGTGTCACTGCATTCGGACATATCCATATACGCTGCACCATATCTCAGTGCTAAGCAGATGTCTGACCAGCAGCGTAACCCAACGTGCTTAGTCAGACCTTGCCGGAGAAGAGGAAGAAGAAGGGGGGGGGGGGGGGGGGGGGGGGGGGGGGAATGAAAGAAAAAAGAAAAAAAAATATATATATATAAGACAAATAAAAGAAAAGGATAGATAAAAAATGAAAATGATAATAGAATGAATAAATACATAAAGAATAAATTAATAGATAAGAAAAACTCAAAATACTTTTTTTTTTAAAGGTAATAATAACGACTGATAAATAAACAAAACTGAATCAAATCAGTAAAAAAGACAATAATTATGATAAATAAACAAATAAGAAAGTCAATGTAACACACACACACACACACACACACACACACACACACACACACACACACACACACACACACATCAGTCAGTGAAAAAAAACAAAAACAAAAAAAAACGGCCAAAAAGCCGCAGTTCCACAGACACGAAAGCACAGACGGACGCCGCGGACAAAAGAACGCCCACATGCACACAAAAGCACACGAGCCCCAACACACACCGCGCACGCACACGCGCGCGCGCGCGCACACACACACACACACACACACACACACACACACACACACACACACACACCGCTGACACACACACACACACACACACACACACACACACACACACACACACACACACACACACACACACATGAGCGTGTGGATCGTTGTGCGAAAAAAAAAGGCGCAATGAACATTTACAATGCCATAGAAATTCGTATTCCATATTCATGACAAGAAGGTTATTCTCTGCTGGAGAAAACTTCCTGGAACCATGTCAATAAACTAAAACAGGAGTCTGATTCTGACAGAGAAAATACTGACAATAGCACGCGAAAAATTGATCGCATGTTTTCTTTTAAAACAAAAGGACATCACAGTAGCAGAACTTGAGGCTCACCAGTCTAAAAAAACAGACTACGACTGGATGCCATAGAAACAAAATATACTTCAAATGTGACTTGCGTTTGCGGCAATGAAATTTGACCCCCCATGCATATCATCTATGAATGTGAACAGTTAAAACCATATTTACCTACGTTATTTACAAAATCTGCAGTTCCATCTGCTTCCATTAGAAATGTCTTATATAATAATCAACATGTGTTTGAAATAGTTCAGACCCACGGTTTAATTTGGAGCCAAATTGACTCTTTGTTGTGATTCTACTGGTTGACTAGTAGTTTATTTTATTTCGTTTATATTCTTCTTCCTTTTTTATGCGAATTGAGGAGAGAGGAACAGGGAAAGATGATTTAAGGCATGGCTCGGGTGGGGGAGATTACGGATTTTCGTCTAAAATCACAAATGTGGACAGACGTTTCGCAAAAGAACGAACGAACACACACACACGCACGCACGCGCGCGCGCGCGCGCACGCACACACACACACACACACACACACCATTTCCCAAATCACCCTGCACCTGCCCCACCCACCCCCTTCCCCACACCCCACAGCCCCCGCACTGCATCCCCACCTCCACACGCTCACTCCACGGCTACGTATCGTAGCTTCCATGGCACACACGCACATTCCAATAAATATTCCGTTGCCCCCCGGGCGGCACAATACAGACATGCATACCCCCCCCCCCCCCCCTCCTAACACCCCCTCCCATGCTCGCACGTGCAAAAAGCTCTCCTCTCGAACACATGTGTACACACACACGCACCTACTGCACACACACGCGCGCGCGCGCGCACACACACACTGGCACACACATACGCACACACACGCACGCATGCACGCGCGCGCACACACACACACACACACACACACTGGCACTCACACACTGACACACACACACGTCAGTGCTGCCACTGGTTGGTCGCAAGAGGGGTGGGAAAAGATCTCTGATGCCAGGAACGTGGCGTTTAGCGTGTTGCACGGTCTACTGTATTTGGAAAAGCCTATAGAGACTGTTCGGTTTTGAAGAAATTTGCGCAATGCTGCTTTGGAAATGATGCCAATATTCGTTTAAGTTGCAAAGCATCGCGCTCTACCCTTCATCCTCTTGTACTGAGACTTACGGCCGCTCACTCTCTCTACCTTTCTTTCTTTGAGGCGATCGATGGTGTGATGACCTTGTACCTGTTCTTTTTGGTATTCTTTGATTTTTCTGAGGATTTCCGATTTCCATTGATGTAGACCGCTCGTTGTTGTTGCGTTACCAGCAAGCCTGTCAGCTCTCTCATTTCCCTTAACACCTGCAAGTCCCGGGCAGTATGACCATGTAAGCTTTTGAATCTGAAGGTTGCGCATTGTTTCATGTCACTCTGGGCTTCCCATTCCACTTTCATTTTTTTGTATGAGGTTCACTGAGTCCGTTAGAATCATGGCATGTCGGTTTCCAGGCAAATGAATACATGATAGCCACTGGAGAGCATGTGTCACAGCTTCAACTTCCACCGTTAAGGCTGGAGGTTGTGACTTTGCAGGCAGGATTCCTTTCCCTAATTGTTTTTCTATTTTGTTTCGCTGTGAATCTCCAACCGAACTGGTGTTTGGTGACTGAGTGATGATGTCCTCTTCTTTACTGTTTTCCTCTATGAGTAGCTTCACTTCTGCATCTGTTTTGCCTTCTGGTCAATGTCTTCCTAGAGTGGATGAAATGGCTGTGTTGAAAAGATGATTGAGGTTTTAAGGGTTTTCCTCCCATTCTTTTGTTTCTTTCAGGGGGTCTTATAGTCGGCATATAAGCTGGATTGTGTCTTCTGCTTGTCCCATCCATAATCTTTCCCGTCAGTCCTAGACTGAACTCTTTCTAATTTTAGGAAGCTACTTTGAGACAGCGTTGTTAGCCCAAGTCCGTGGTCGATCACACTGAGAACGAGTGATTGATACAGCTGGAAGAGGTGGCATTGTTCGATGCCTTTGGCTGCCGTTGCCTTTGAGACTGAAAGACCCTTTTTGCATTTGAGAACAGTACTTTCCGTATATTTTCTGAAGGTCAGCATCCTGTCGAACTATATTCCTAGGTAGCGTAGACATTCGGTTTTCTCGATCTGAATTCCGTCGAATGACACAGCTGGTGGTGATTCTTTGAAGGTCAGCATCCTGTCAAACTACTATTCCTAGGTAGAACAGGCATTCGAGTTTCTCGATCTGAATTCTGTCGAATGACACAGTTGGTGGTGGTTTGCTCGCAGTCTTGTTGTTGAGAGTGCACGGCAACGTTTGTGCTTTCACTGGATTGATGAAAGATCTTGTGTCCTTGCACCATTGGGCGATATTGTTCAGTTGTTGTTTCTGGACGGCTGCAGTTCTTTCTTGAGCATCTTTTGAAGTTTTGAAGACCAGGCCATCACCCGGAAGAGTAAGCACCCGAGCTAATCCATTGTTGTTTAAATCTCCAAGGCCTTTCGTGTAGACGTTGTAGAGAACAGGAGAGAGTGGAGACCCTTCTGGCAGTCCCATGGAAAGTTTAGGAGGTGCAGACATCTAATCTCCGAAGCGTAGAACGACGGTTCTTTCCTGAAGCACTGCTGCTGTCCATCTGGTCAGTGTCAAACCTACTCCATACCTTAGTAGCAGCTCCATGAGGTGTGCAAACTGGACTTTATTGTAAACATCTTCAAGGTGCGTGACTGTGCGTGTGTGTGTGTGTGTGTGTGTGTGTGTGTGTGTGTGTGAGAGAGAGAGAGAAAGAAAGAGACTGACGGAGAGTATATATATATGTGTGTGTGTGTGTGTGTGTGTGTGTGTGTGTGTCACTGCAGTGTGTGTGTGTGCATCAGTGTGTGTCGTGTGTGTGTGTGTGTGTGTGTGTGTGTGTGTGTGTGTGTGTGTGTGTGTGCGGCACTAATTATGATGTGTGTGCATGCCGGTGATGTCCGATGCAATGTGTGCCGTGAGCACGCGGTTGGCGCGCGCATGTATGTGTCAAGCTGCTGTTGGGTAGACTGTTAGTTTCAGTGAGCTGACTTACATCACTGACGACCGGCAGCTGGAAATGAAGGATCGAGTCAACAGGGCGCCCGGCCATAATATGTTATAATAACGATATGCCAGATTGCTCTGGGAGGTCATTCAATTCCTGCTCAGTCCACCATGCAGTGGCCTTTGGGAAGAGGAGTTGGAACAAGGCGGTACACACAATGTAGTATGTTCCAGCGGTGATTGAATTTTAGGTCTTCCAATGAAGTGAATCATCTTGCATGCGGTCGTGGGTGTTAGATCAATTGTTCAAAGGTTAAAGGTCCCATTGCTTTTTACGGCCAAGGGGCAGTTAATTCATACTTTACTGTACCTAGGGCCCAACGGCTGATCCTCAGTCTCCCAACCGTGGTCAGGTACCCAGCATTTACACCTGGGTGGACGGGCGCAACAGCCGAGTGGTTAAAGCGTTGGACTTTCAATCTGAGGGTCCTAGGTTCAGTCGATTCTCGGCAATGGCACCTGGTGGGTAAAGGGTGGAGATTTTTCCGATTTTTCAGGTCAACATATGTGCAGACCTGCTTGTGCCTGAACCCCCTTCGTCTGTCGCAAGCAGAAGATCAAGTGAATATGCACGTTAAAGATCCTGTAATCCATGTCAGCGTTCGGTGGGTTATGGAAACAAGACTGAACATACACAGCATGCACACCCCCGAAAACGGTTGCCTACATGGCTTGGTAAAAACGGTCATCAGTACACGTAAAGGCCCAGTGGTGTACTTACGAGTGAACGTGGGAGCTGCAGCCCGCAAACGAAGAAGAAGAAGTGGAAGAAAAACTGCCTAGCAAAAAAATAAAAGGTTTTCATGTTTATAACTGTAAAGTGAAACTCTGCATTTACATCCACCTGGAACTCCCATCAAGTCAACATAAATGCTCCAATAATTTTTTTTTTTTCAATAAATCTTTTCCCATCCATGTGAGGCTTTTGCTATTTCCCATCATCATTCCATACCTGTATGAGCTCTCCATCTACTTTCAAACAAACAAACCAAGCCACTCGAACAGCGTCTTTCAAAATAAACTTCTTTTTTTTTATTGAATACTTTAAACCATCCCTGTGCACTTACTTCAACAAGTAGCGCGTAACCAGGTCGACAGACTGTTCCGTGTCCATGTCCAGATTCATCACGAGACCCATGCGTTGCAGCAGTGCAGGGAACTGGTGACAACAACCAAGTACTGTAGGGAATGGATGTCACCGACGAGAAAAAACGCGTGATAACTAACAGCAAGCCGGAGCCAATCAATACCAAGATCAATGTCAGAGGACAACAACTGGAAACAGTAAAGCAGTTTAAATACCTTGATGGCATTATCAGTGAAGAAGGATCTAAGACCGAAATACTGGCTAGAGCTGCACAAACTGTTGACTGTCAGTTATGGCAAGACTGAAGTGCATATGGAGAGACAAGAACATCAAAGCTGAAGATCATACTGTGTGTACTGGTCCTGGACTCTTACCGAGCAGAGCTTCAGAGAAAGATCCAAGCAGTGGAAATGAGAGTTGCTTCAGGAGAATCCTTGGCATCTCCTACAAGGACCACCGACAGAACAAAATGGAAAAGTCATGAAAGCCATCAGACAGCTAGCACGCTGGTCGGTATGAACACCTACCGACCACATTGGGGGCCGGGGAAAAAAAGTGGGATTGTATGGCCGGCCACGTCAGTGCCCCCTCGGACAAGATCTGACGGGCTCTCCAAGAAGAACAGTGCCGCCGGGGAAAAGCACTAAATGAGGCAGACAGCGAAAAAAGTGGACAAGACATCACTGAGTGGACAGATGGAGGCCGGGGAGCCTTGCCAAAACTCAGACCCTGTACAAAGGCGACCACCTGAACTCAGTGATGGAAAATGTCACAGTTGGCCAATGATGTGTCCTACGACCAATCCAGGTTACGGGGTCAGTGACAGTGACAAATATAACGAATTGACCAACAAGTTCTTCTGAACGCCGTTTGAAATGATTAGCCGGCCTCCTTGCCTGCGTTAAATATTTGCATCGTCTCTCCTCTCTCTCTCAGTCTCAGTCTCTCTCTTTCTCTTCAGTTCTCTCTCTCTCAGACACACACACACACACACAGACACACAGACACACACACACACACACACACACACACACACACACACACACACACACACACACACACACACTGGGACAGATGCATAGACATTGACGGACTGTTTTGGAGACTCCCATAATGATCAGTCAAATAAAATAATCCAGATGAACTGAGATCAGTGTCAGCCTGTGATACAAACCGGAGAAAGATCTCATCGAAACTGGCAACGTTTTGTTCAGTTTCATTGATTTATTGACTTGGTTTGGCACTGGGTGTTGAACTGTTTCAGCTGATACTCCGATTGTGACAAATCTGGTGTGATGATACCGTTCACAGGTTCATTATTTATTTATATCCTGTTTATTTGCAATCCAACTTTGGGGGGCTGGCAGACTTGCTGTTGATAAACTGTTTTGTATGGTATATTTATGTCCGATTTCTTTCATTAAAAGGTAAAAGAAAAAACGATATCAGGTGAACAATGTTGCGCAATTTCGCGGGTCATTCTTCTTTCCCTTAAATCTGTGAAAAGTCAGGATTCGAGAGCCGCTGCACAGAAGCAGGTGTTCATCATTGCGGAAAGTTCCACTTTGCGCAGCCGTTCCGAGGTCTTTCATTTGTTTGTCAAAGCCTGTGTTTCAGCACACAGTTTTCCTGTCCTTTCTGCAATGTTGTCAGCTCATCGTTTTTTCTGTCTCTCCCGACACACCTCTCTCTCCCTCCCTAAACAGTTCCTTGGAAGATCAGTTTTAGCAAGGCCATTCGACTGCCGGATTTTGCCTCAAGTCATACGTGGCCGCTTACCAGCATAGTCGTACTTTTTCTTTTGTTTGAACAAATGTCAGCAGATTTTCATATGACCCAGTGTGCTGCTTAATGGTTTGGCGCACTTGTTCATTGGTGATGTGATCAGTGCATCTTGCGATATCACCCCATTTCCATGGCTTGCCGCCGCATCATTCCCGGCGTATATCCTTTATTTGGGTAAATTTTTATGAGAAGATGAAAACAAGCCAGCCCCTTGGTTTCGATGTGAGAAATCGACGGAATCCAGTGGTTCTTGAGACCAGTTTTGTTCAGACCTTTTTGCTCAAGTGTTTTTGGATAATGGAGTACTACAGTTTTGAAAACGAAAAACCAGAGGTCAGTCTCGTCGACTATCTGGATCTTGATGAAGATGAACAAATTGAAGATTCCAGTTCAATCACTCAAGTGTGCATGGAAAGGGAGGAGGGCGACGACCCGAATCGTCCAGATCGTCCGACAACCGAAGATAATCACAATGTCGACGACACCGGGTAAAATAAAAGAATTACTAATCATTCTTATTTTTGAATATCCATGAATCCATCATTCATTTGTGTCAAGCGATCAGGTCGGTGGAACTTTGTATGTAGGACATGGCTATTTATAGACTTAGAGTTGGGCAGTTTGGGATTGAGAAATCCATCCAATGTGATACAAGGAACTGGCAATCTGCTGAGAATCCGTCGTACATGGAACCGGCATTCTGTTGAGTCTCTGTAACTTTGTGCCAAATTAGTTTCGGTTTCAAACCAGCTTGTTGTTCTTGTAGCAGTACCCTTCTTGGAAGCTCATTTCTCCTCACTCAGTCGCCTATTATTATTGTCATTATTGTTAAATTACATATTTTCTTTACAGATGATGTAGTTTATAAAGATAAGTTTACACAGTCTGACACCTTCCTGAAACTGGAACTTAGTCTGCTGCTCTATTTTTTACACTTTGATAGTCATACTTCACAGATTGTCGTTTTAGGAATCACTGGAATGAATTCAGTACAATGATGTCGTTTTAGGAATCACTGGAATGGATCCAGTACAATGATAGAGAGATTGAACCATTCGGTCAGTTGATTTTATAACCTAATATATAATTCATAATAAGCATAAATATTAAATGTTTCTTTGTCTGGGTCTTAAATTCTCAGTTAGTCCCAGTAATCACTTTTTGACATGATATAATGATAATGATAATAATAACAACAGGACATTTATCAGCACTTTCCTCATTGCACAAAGTGCTTTACAATCCACACACACATGCATGCAAAACACACTCAGTCCTCAGCTCACAATCATGCACAATAAACACACACATATAATATATATATATATATATATATATATATATATATATATATATATATATATATATATATATGCACATACAAACTTGTACGTACAATACAATCATCCATCCATCCATAGATACATACATACATATATATATACATGAGTTTTCTGTCATGTTATATGTGGATGAAATGATTATAGTTTATGAAATGTTACACCAGGATCATTTTCTTACTATAATACATTATATTATTTCACGTGTCACTGTCCTGTTTGATGAATTTGATTGATTCCCTCTACCAATAGAAAATAACAGTTTAAAAAAAAAAAAAAAAAAAGGTAGATTTTCCAAGGCACTTTTAAGTGTTATAGACTGATTATGTCATTGTCTCTTAGATCCAGTTTACTTTAAGACTGAATGCTTTCAAAACTGTAAAATTGTTTATTCACTTATTGTATCTGTTTTAAACAGATACAGAAATCCATATTCTTTCTTTCTTTCTTTCTTTTTTATTTAGAAAATCCATATTCTATTTCATTGTCATAGGACAGGAATGATAAAAATTAAAAAAAAACCCAACAAATTAAAAAAAAGAAAAAGAAAAAAAAAAGAAGAACAAATCAAAAGAAACATTGTGGAACCAGTGACTTAAAAAAATTTTTTTTGAATATAAATTGATGAATTTCAGTTACATGTCTGGTTGAGTGTTTCTGTGATGTGACCTTATATCATTGCATGTTGTTGTTTTTTTTAGTTAAATGATGTAATATTAATTTTAATCACTGTTGGTTGCACTGTTGTAATTAGTCCTTTGTATGTTCTCCATTTTACACACACACACACACACACACACACACACACACACACACACACACACACACACACACACACACTAATATTACATAAAGTGAAGATGTGTTGGATTGAATTAGAAACACACACACACACACACACACACACACACACACACACACACACACACACACACACACACTTTGCATCACAAAGCATTGAAACTTGTGAAAGATCTGTGTGAACAGGCTGATTCTATTCATATGATGTAGGTTGAATCTTTATAGATTGGTTATTTAATGTGGTCATTTAAATATTTTAATGTCACAGTTTCTCTGTGGTTGTGAAAAGGCTACTTAATGCCACAGTTTCTCTGTGATTGTGACAAGGCTGATGGACATGTGTTCCAAACTGAATTAAATAAGCTATTTGTTTGATTTCCAAATCTAGAATTTGATGTTTTGTGTATGGTGGCATAATCTGTTGTAATTCTGAGCATGGTGATAAAATTTGTTGTTTACTTCTGAGATTGGTGTAACAAAATTGAGTTGAGATGTTTTGATGGACTGGGATTTTTTTTTTTTATTGAATATCTTCTCTAGTTTGCATTCTTCAGCTGTGAAGATTTGAGATCACCCAAACATACACTTAGCAGAGAACAAGCCTTCTGATCATGTACACATCAAAAATACTCTCTGAAGCCTGAAGGTAGAACACAGAAGACTATTTTAAAACTGATCCAACTACTGGGTACCTAAAAGCTGTTGTTACCATGTGACGTGATTGTGAGGTTGTAAAGTGTCACTGTCAGTGATCCAAACTTTCTGATTCAGATACTGAGATAGTGTGAAAACGTAACATATATTATTTTAACTAAGTAGCATGGGTAAGATTGCAGGAGTTATTCAATATCAGGACTTAGTCTGAAATCAGTTTTCAAGTTATAACTAACAAAAAAAAAGAAAAAGAAAAAAAAAAAAGAAAAAAAAAGCAAAACAAAATAAACAGAAACAGAAACAAAGGAAACAGCTAATAAAAAAAAAAGAAGAAGAAAGAAATGGTCGATTTTTTTATATGTTATCTTTTGACCTACAGTACTCATTCAGATTTTACAATTGTCATACTCTGCTTTGATTTTAAGTATTATATGAATGAAAAAAAGAGTGTGCCACTGCCATTGCCAGATATCTTTAAAAACTTATATATATATATATATATATATATATATAAAATAAGTCTGTAGGGACAGATAGATGACACAGGATTTGCTTTGTCATTGACTGAACTGCAGACCCATATTTCTTACTCAGTGAGTCAGTCAAACTCAGATTTTGCACACAGACCTCTGTGCTTCTGCAAACTGAGTATCTCAAGTAATTCTAGAATAAAGGAAAATTTAAATTTCAAACACAAGCAAGGTCTCAAGGTGTTTAAGTTGACAGAGAGAGACACATATGCTGTGAATAGTGCACCATGAACAGGCAGCACAGAGACAAGAGAGAGAGAGAGTGTGTTTGATCAAGTGCTGTAACTGTAAGGTGATCATCATCATGGTTAATTTTTAGAGCTGTTCTCTGGCTGTGTCTACCCACGTCAATGACCACCCCCAACCCCTTTCGCTCACTCTTTCTCTATCCTCGTTCCCCTAACATGTAATGATTTCATATCAGATTTTAGGCTGTAAGTGTAACAACATCTGAGATAATGTCTGTTCATGGTTTTTAAAATTCTCATACTTCATCATGTTCACAAATCAATATTGCCAGTAATTCTTTTATATTGTATTGTCGTAATGAGCCTAGTTCATTCTTCTTGTGCTTGTCCATCTTGTGTTGATGAGATGCAAAACCAGCACAAAAAGATTTGCTTATGATTCATATGTTATCAATGAATCTGAATCTGAAGGAGCAAGGGTGTCATGACCACCATAGGGTCAGTACTTATTTTCTACATGTAGTAGCTTTGTATGGAAAAGATCTCTGGACCCTTGTCATTGCTTGGATCTTTCAGTTTTTAAACATTTCCAGTTGTTTGTTTTAGTTTGTATAATGATATAATGAGCAAATTTTTTTTCCATAAACCCCATCTTGGCATATCTATATCTGCGAATTTAATTTCAATCCTGGACTAACATTTTTAATAACCACAGTTGATGAAAATTTTGTTTACAGTCCTCTGATTCACCTTCAGTTTCAGTGAGTCATCAGAATCATTATGACTAATATTATAATAGCCTTGTCTGTAGCTCTCCTGTTTGTTATCAACATTTTTTTGATTATATTGTAAAAAATGTCGCTTAATTAGAGGTAGAGCTTGAACGTATAAATACTTTTGCATCAAGTTCCAAACACAAGAATTGGTTCTGAGTTGCTTTTACACAATTTGCGTTCACACATAATGCACACAGACACAGAGTGACAGACTCAGACAGACACTCAGACACATTCCTTTTTTTATGTATAACATAATGAATATATATATAGGTATTCTAAAGAATTGTTTGGTTTATTCCTTGTTCTTTGTGACTTGAAAGGAATTTCATTTTGCTTGTGGCCATTATTTGTTATAAAAGACTGAAGCAGACAAGAAATTGTTTTGAAAAGTTCAGGATATTTGTCAAATAAAATGTTTCCTAACATTTGGAAACAACCAGTCTTAACTCATCCAGAGGTGTTTCTTAGGATTCATTGAAATAATACATTGATGATTTTAAAACACAAATCGTTTGCCTTTACAGGATGATTCAGCACACAATATCAGAAGACCAGATCCTGATGCATATTATGCCAGGTCGCCATGAGATGCCTTCAAATCCATCACATGCCACGCTGACCATAGAAAGTCACAATCCCAAGACCAAGACCAAAGAAGTCAAAAGGTGAGTTTTTTGCTGCAGGTCTGCTGAGAAGCTATAAGTGAAACCTTTAAGAAATTTTGATGGTTTGATTTGATCTGTTTGATGACATTAAAAAAAAAAAAAAAAATACAGTATCACCTTATCTTAACGTTAGCATTGACAATTCTGTTTTCATTTTCTAATTAAGTTAATGTTATGTAATGAATCAAATATAACTTTAAAAGGCAAAGAGGCAGTGTCGTGTTTTTTTTTGTTTTGTTTTTTTCTCTCTCTCTCTTTTTTTTTGGGGGGGTGGGGGGTGGGGAGGGGGGTTAGATGAAAAGAAAGTATTAAACTAACTTTTTTCCTTTAGGAAGACTGCCAGTGCTGCTGTTCTCAGCATAGATGTAGGTGTGGGCCTGAGCAACATAACTGAAACAAGAACACTCACAAAACACTTGCAAGCGCCCTCATTCATACACACATGTCAACAAATATTCATTTTTTAACTTCGTATGCAGCTGTAGTGATCTCAAAGGCATTTAACAGGAATACACACAAAACACTTGCAAGCATCCTCATGCATGCATACACACCAATCATCAGATATTCATTCTTGTATGCTGCTGTAGTGATCTCAAAAACATTAAATTAATTTAAGTATTATTATTTTAGAAAAGAAGAAACCATAGGGCCACTTTTCATTTTATATAATGTTTCTGTCATCTTCATGTACTTTAATGTTTTCTTGAGTCAGAATAAAATAATGATAATTTATGCAGTTAATTGCTGTTTATATATATATATATATTTTTTTTTTTCTTCTTCTTCTTTTTTTTCTTCTTTTTAATTTTTTTTTTATCAGTGTTGTATGTTTGAGTGAAAGGATGAACTGATAGAAATGTATGCAATAATTTATCTCCTAAATGTTGTATCACTTACAGGAAATCTTTAAATTTTCTTTTCTTTTAGATTTAAGTGTACCTTTTCTGGCTGTCCACGGTCGTACAGTACACCTGGAAACCTCAAAACTCATGAGAAGACACACAAAGGTGAGTGATTATGTTTTGGTAACACATGACAAAGCCTAAAGATAAAAATGTGGTGAAGAATGATGACACTTTTTTGTCTCCAGAGACTTTTTTCCCATCAGTCACCTTTTAAGTAAGTTTCAGGGAAAAAAATCTTTGTGATAGATTTGTATGTATTTGTACTGTGTCTGCCATTTTTCATTTACTTGAGAGAGGGGAGTTTCAAAGATGGAAAAGTTGTTTTTAAGAGAAAAATAATAAACAGTTGATTTCGATATTACATACAGTAGAATACTTTTTAACTATAGTATAGGCTTTGTTGTTTTTCATTTTTTACTAGTTTGGTGGAGTTGGACGAGTGACTAACATTTTTTTTTGCAGGAGACTATACATTTGTGTGTGATCAAGCGGGATGTGGGAAGGCTTTTTTAACATCCTACAGTCTGAAAATCCATGTTCGTGTACACACAAATGAAAAGCCCTATGAATGTAATGCTGTTGGTTGTGAGAAATCCTTCAACACCCTTTACAGGTAAGTAAGAGTGTATTTCATTTGTCTGTACTTATGTTTTGTAACCACCCTGCATCATTTTGAAAAATTAGGAAGAAGGGAGTTTGAAATATGTCACACAAAATGGTTTCTTCTAGTATTAATATGAAACAACAAGAAAAGGATGTGTAGAACTTTAGATAGTGCCTTTAGTTGTGTGCTACATTTCATTGGTGGTACACTCTGTCAGCCTTGTTTGTAGAGTTGTGGACTGAACATTAGCTGTGATGTAAAATTGTAGTCTGACAGAGCTGATATTAACTTGTACAGGTGAGAGAGCAGACTTCAGATTAAAAAAAGAATAATAATATTAATAATGATGTCATCTTACATGGTTATCTCTATTGAAAGACATTCCTGGTCCTTCTCTTTCCCAGCCTTTAATTTCTACCTCTCTGGATTGTATACAGAGAATAGAAAATAATGTTTCTTCTTTCCAAATGTTCCTTTCCCACTTCATTAACTACCAGAACCATCGGTTATTAATTATTTTAAGGAACAAGCTGAATTTTCTGCTTCAAGTGCCAATTTCGGCACCATGGTTTCTTGTGATTTTGTTTGTTTTGTTGTTGTTGTTTTTGTTTTTGTTCCTCACTCTCCCTCTCTCTCTCTCCATCTCTTTCTCTCTCTCTCTCTCCCTCTCCCTTCCTCCCTTCCCCCCGCTCTCTCTCTGTTTAAAACAGTTTAATCAGTTTGTTGTTGAAAACAGTGCAGACACCATTTGTATCATTGACTCACTTGTGTAAACAAAGTGAGTCTATGTTTTAACCCGGTGTTCGGTTGTCTGTCTGTGTGTGTGTGTGTCCGTGTGTCTGTGTGTCCGTGGTAAACTTTAACATTGACATTTTCTCTGCAAATACTTTGTCAGTTGACACCAAATTTGGCATGAAAATAGGAAAAATTCAGTTCTTTCCAGTCATCTTGTTTAAAACAATATTGCACCTCTGGGATGGGCATAAAAAATAAAAAAGAAGCCTAATTATATGCAAACTGCATTTACTGTTATATTTATATTTTTTGTATTCTCTAAACTTGGCACTTTGATCTGATATTCTGACACAACAACAAGAGGAGTTATTATTATCATTTTTTGTTCAAACAGGAACTTCTTTTGCTAAGCATGAAATTTTTATTTATTTTGCAAACGTTTTGGTGCAGATAGTAAAAAAGGGAAATTACTCTGTAATTAATGCTAGGGGACTTAATTTATCACAAGTGAGTCTTGAAGGCCTTGCCTCTCTTGTTTTTTGAGTATCATCTTTCAAGTGCCAACTTTAGAAAACTGTTTTTTGTGTATGTGTGATAGCTGAAGTTAAAGATTTGTTGACGATGTGTTTTGCTTTTGTCATCCGCAAAGACTGGGGAAATGGGTGATGGAGAGAAAGTATGTTAATTAGTATCTGTTCCTTTGCCTTTGTATGTATTCAGCTTGGTTTGTCAGTCTCACATATCAAATAAGAATTTGTAGTGGTAATTGATATTGCTTTGTTATCAACTATTCAGGCACTTTATCACTGTTTTGAAACACAGTTCCTGAACTATATTTCAGTGAATATTTCTACTTAGCATCAGTGGACATGAGTATTCATAAAAATGTAAATGCCACATACTCTCACATTTGATTTATGACATAACTATTGTTTCTGCACCTTCATCTGAACATCATAGATTGAATGTTTTGTTTAACTTTACCTCTCAGTCAACTTCCTCTGTGTAGGTTGAAAGCCCATGAAAGGCTGCACACTGGCGAGACTTTCAACTGTGATGAAACTGGCTGCACCAAGTTCTTTACCACTCTGAGTGATCTCCGCAAGCATCTCCGCACACATACTGGAGAAAGGCCGTACATGTAAAGTCCTTTTTATTGACTTGCATGTGCACACAAAGTGGGTCTATGAAAATTGTAATGACCCTGTTTTGATTGTGTGTGAGTGAGCGAGTGAGTGTGTGTTGTGTGTGTGTGTGTGTGAGAGAGAGAGAGAAGTGTGTGTGTGTATGTGTGAGTTAATTGTGAAATTTAGAATTAACATTTTCTCTGTAACCACAAGTGGAAGAGAAATTAAATCTTGCAGTATGATAGTACTGTATTGGTAAAACCCATCTGAGTGATCTACCCATCACCATTATGAAAATGCTGTGCCTGGACAAAAATTGATAAATCTCAATAAAAGTTTCAGTAATTAGTTTATTGATAATTACTATTATCTCAGAACCAGTTATAGATTATGCCTATTGCTTTCAACACTGGTTAAACATATGTGAACTGATCATTTCTTATATAATGATCCATTTGAGATTGGGTCCTATTGATCAGATTCATTCATTTAGATATAAAGTTCATTGGGTGTTAATCCTTGCAAGTTAAAACTTTGGTGAAGCAACAGTGACTTAGTATGTAGATATTGTGACATAAGCAACTGTAAAGAAAGAGAAAACAGGTCACTTACGATTAGATTTGAGTGCACCTCTCCTGTTCCTTCTTGAAATTTATCTTAAGTTGTCAGACAGTAGAACCATTGGTCACACAGAAAAGAAAACGAGGACAGCTGCAGTTCTGAACGTCCTCCATACCCCCCATCCCCATAAAAGGATAAGTGGCAATTAACATGAATTGGAGAGTCCCTATAGCGTCCACCTTTAATGACCTCTGTATGTTGGTCTGCTTTCAGATGTCAGAAAGATGGGTGTGGGAAAGCTTTCGTGGCCAGCCATCACCTGAAGACACACACCCGCAGTCACTCAGGTTTGTAGTGTACATAAAGTTTCAAAATCTGTCATGCTATTTCTCTTTCTTATCCAGTGGTCTCATGTACCTCATATCCTTCACCCTTTCTCCTTCAGAGTCACTGATTTTTCTTCTTTGCCGTGAAAGTACTATTCTCTCAGTGCAGGATTTTTCACAATGACCATTGCCAGTAACTTTCACACTCATCAAATATTGCAGTCTCTAAACAAAACAAGTACTAATGTTTCCAGATTACAGTGATCAAGGGAGGATTCATTCTTTCTCTGTATCTACATGTTAATAGGCATCATCATTACAGATTATTCCACATTTATCTTTTGAAAAGAGTTGTACGTTTTTGAATGAGGGGCAATTTTTAGAGATGGCGATACAGCTGTGTTCTCCCCAATAACAGTAAAGCCTAAAGCAAAAGAAAAAAAGAGCGGCTCTTGAGTGAAACAAGTTTGTTCTTTCTTCTGTTTGGCATTGAAAATGTTACTAAATCATCATGGTGTTTGAACACCAGCATCTGATGTTTTAGTGTTAGTTGAAAATGAACTCTGATAAAAAAAAAAACAAAAAAAAATGTAGTGTGCCATGTCTTGGAAATAAACAGCGCACTGAGTTTAATGATCAGTTGTTGTTTCTTTGTTTTCTTTCTCACTTTGACAGAAATACTTTCATTGCTGTGTTTAAAGTGTGTGTCTGTTGTCTGTGTGTGTTGTTCACGTTCTTTATCCAGACTGGATATGAAATTTATTCATCAGTGATATGGTAAGAAAATTTATATGCATGCAGTTGCAGGCATGTCTTGGAGAAAATGTCATCAAAAGGGCATCACTCTGAAAGGGTGGTTTGTCATTTCAGGTTACAAACCATTTTCTTGTCAGCAAGATGGCTGTAACAAAGCCTTTACCACTGTGTACAGTTTAAAGTCCCACATGAATCGACACGAACGAGATCAAGCCAAAAAGTCAGGTAACCATTGGGCTTTTCATGTCCTTTTCTTTGCTGCAAACATTCCACTCTGATTCATGATTCATTACGCCAGTTTGCCATACATTAACAGTGAAGATATCATTCAAGAAAAATGATAAGACAGGGGAACTCAGAAAAGAAAATGAAATGCATGTTTAACAGACAGCAGAGCAGACATGCATATACACAGCATTCACACACACAGACACACACACACACACACACACACACACACACACACAATCACACTCACACACATACACACACACACACACTCACACACACATATATGTGCGCACGCACACACACACACACACACAAACACATGCACACACACACACGTGCGCGCGCGCACGTGCGCGCAAATGCAGACAGACAGTATTCACCCTGTCCCCCTCCTCACCTCTCCCCCATTTTACACCTGCTCCATCTCCACCCCCACCCCAGACAATGCATCCTACTGAACGTATTTTTCCCTAAGACACACACACATGCACGTACGCATGCACATGTACAATAACCTGCACACTTGGCTGAAGAGTGAGAAGGTTGAGATTTGCACTCAACAGACAACATGAATGTCCTCAATTGCTAGTTTTCCATCCAAATGACTGTCATCAGTTGCAAGTTTTCCATCTGAAAGTGGATATCGTATGTCTTTTGAAAGATTCTGTGAACTTTACTGTCTGGGGCTTTATAAGAATTAAAAAAAATGAAAAAAATTCCATTAAGCTGTTGTCTGGGCCCTGTTGTGTTCACATAAGTAATTCAAGTCTTCTTCAACCTATTTTAAGCTTTGCTTGAAATCAGAGGAAAACTTGATAAGTTGCTAAGCTGCAAGAGACCCTGCTTTCCATGGTTTCTGAAAAAAGAAGTACATGTTGTATGTTAAACTGCATTGAAATTGTTGTTGTTGTTGTTGTTGTTCATTGTGGTGTGGTTATTATTGGTGGTGTTTTTAAATGTAAATCTTAAGGGATGCCAAGTATTGAATGACAGTGACCAGTGGTTGCATTGCAGAGGAAACGTGTACAGAGTCATCACACCCCCATACTCAAGTGTCTCAATGTGGTCCCTCAGATATGATGTTTACTGTGTCTGACATCAGCGAACCACAAGCAACTGCAACAGTGAGTACTAGCATACTTTATAAGAGATGAATTGACTCAATGCATAGGAAGTTTTTCTCTTTTTATAATCTGTATGTGTTTGTTGTTTGGTTGCCGGACAGTCTATATTTATTTCCATTTATAAATTGCATCCTCAGCTTTAAGAAATCTTTTACTGGATTTTATTTTCTTTCCTGCAATTCTCCTTTTATTTCTGGCTCTTTTGGCGCAGTGAGTGAGGGGGTGTGGATTGTTCAGGATAAAAAAAACTAAGGTTTACTTATTGATGTGTATTCGCCTGTTTGTGGGCTGATGGGTTTTGTTAAGCAGCAGTGGCTTGACGTTGTGTGCCTTTTGTCTGTTCTTAGAGGCAAAATTTGCTGTACTTGTTTTTAGTATGTATTGTTGGTTATGTGTTGCTCCTGGACTGATGAACATTTCCTGAGACTGACAGGGATTTCATATTCAGTTGCATTCTTCTGATGTTGAATCATGTTTTGTTCTCAATATGTATGGTCTCAGCACCATATCATCATTTTGGACCTGCAACCTACAACTGGAAAAGAAGAATAAAACTCACCTAAGCCTTTAATGGGTTGATGCAGATGTCACAGGAAACAGGGCACACGGTGACTGCTGAAGAGCTGCTGAACTCTATGTACAACCCTAATCAGGAACAGACACAGACATCAGGTATGTATTCATCTGTTGAGGGACTTTGCTTGACTAGGTACAGGTATGTGTGTGGCTGATTCAGTAATCACCCCAAGAACTGTAGAGTTTGTGGGAAAGATTAGGAACCGCCTGATTCTTGCACTTGAAAGTGAGTAGGTAAAAAGCAGAGGCATAAGCCAGTCTAAAATCACAAAGATCAATATGATAGTGGAGGAAAACAAGTGCATGCCTACAACTACAACTCTTCTGTCACAAAATTAATTTACAAAGATGCTTTGCTTTCATTAGAAAAAAAAAGAAGAAAAAGGTAAAGTCATGTAAACCTTTCTAAGACAGCAACTGGTGGCCATTTGGATTCTTGCTAATGGGGAAATGAAAAGGATAATAATAGTACATTTATGTAGCACTTTCAAAACATCTCAAAGTGCTTAAAATTGATACATCAGTCAGACACAAATCATAGCGCGCACACATGCACATATGCATGTCTACACGCAAGTATGGAAGATATGTTGGGAATACAGCTTATTGAAGGGATTGCCATAGTTTATTATGCATGCGAAGACTGCATGAAAGGGGATGTTGGGCAGTGAATTCCAGGTTTGTACAGCTGAATAAATAAAAGCTCTTGCACCGTTTGCTGTGCCTGATACGGCTGCAGTTTGATTCCTTGTGGATGGCAATGGCAGTGAACAGACCTCCCATGGTTCATGATCAT
Organism: Babylonia areolata; assembly: GCF_041734735.1. Classification (NCBI taxonomy): domain Eukaryota; kingdom Metazoa; phylum Mollusca; class Gastropoda; order Neogastropoda; family Buccinidae; genus Babylonia; species Babylonia areolata. The sequence continues at coordinate 32,708,700 of NC_134881.1, read as the reverse complement.
GAGGCAAACTAACAAATTAGGTGTTTTGCCAATCTGCAGGAGATCAATCCCAATCAGAGACATCCCACAACTGGCAGTGAAGGATGATATTCAAAATTAGAAAATGAAATATCTCGCCCCCACCACCACCACTCGTCAAAAAATGAAAATAAAATAAAAAGAAGTAATTGTTAATGATAAATAGTTGACAGATGCACGTACACCTGTGCTTTCAAGCAAGCTTGTATATATAAGAGTGTGCACACCCATTCACACAGACACAAACACACACACACACACACTGTTTGATATGTCCTGATACGTTTTTTCATCTGTCGTTGCAGAAAGTAATTTTGTTTGCATTTTCTCTGAAATAATCTTCCAGAAAACAAAAAGAATATGAATAGATCATTCAGTTTTTAATTCATTTTAACAGGAATCATTATGCACTGTTCAGTATCAGATTATGATGCCTAAAAATATTTTTGGTGACATTTTTCATGCACTGCACAATCGTAGTGCACATTTACCAATAAGAATATTTAGTTCTCCAGTGGTTAGAGCATGCAGTCAACTATTCCCTCTCCCCTATACAGATTTCTGTATGTCATCATCATCATAGTATTTGTGGATCTTGTTTTCTGCACATGTGTAATCATTATTATTATTACTATATATATATATATTTGTAATTACTACTATGATGATTATTAATATTATTATTGTTGTTGTTTTTAGTTTCTCTGTTGTGGGAATTAAAGTTGAACTTGTATATGACGTCTGATGCATGTTTGTACCTTTCAAGTACTATCCTTCCTTGTGACCCTTGGTAATGAAGATAATTTCTATTCTATTCTATTCTGTGACAGTGACTAGTGCAGGGGTTCAAGACAACATCTGTCCCATCATCACCATCATCTCCGGGGACTCCACGGTCACTGGCCCGTGCATCACGTGCAACATGATAGATGACGCTGTGCAGCAGGCCACCATGACCACAGCTGCTGCCGACCCCATCGCTAGTGCCGGTCTTCCCCAGCCCACCCCCCCTCAGTTAGTGCCCAGCCCCAGTCTTCAGCAGGACGCCGGACCTCTGGGCACAATGTCAGTGCCGTCCGTGTCCTTGGACGGACAGCTGCCCATCGCAGCGGCAACCCCGCCCTCTGTGCTACTCCAGCCCCAGGTGAAGCAGGAGGGGGAGGTGGTGGGGGGTGGGGGGGAAGTGGTGACGGTGGTTCCTGGTGGGGGCCTGCTGAGCATGAACCCGGAGCTGATGCAGTCGCTGGTGCTGTCTCCGGGAGGCGAGGGGGGGGCGCCGGCCATGACAGGGGATCCAGCCGCCACCCACATCACCCTGCAGCAGGTCCCACCCACTGCCGTCAACTCCACCTTGCAGGTCACTCCCCCTGCTCCTCCACCTGCCCCAGACACTGCCGCCACTGCCTCCACCTCAGCTACCGACGTTCCCATGACCCCGCTAACCTCTCTGGAGCCTATGGTCACGACGCAGGTGCCCAACGACGGTTCGCTGACAGCAGCCATTCAGAGTGGGATCCCTGTCAATTTCACCCCTTCTCTTTTGAATGGCCCAGTGGCGATCAACCAGGTGTTTGTCCCTGTGTACAGCAACACAGACAGAGGTCCTGTCATTGAGCTGGTGCCTCTGAAGACCAACCCCACTCTGTCGTCCAATTCCTCCTCTCAGCAGCTGCTGCCTCAGGTGCAGGTGTCCCAGTAGAAAGGGAGGAACATCCCTCGGGGTTGTTTGTTGCAAGCAACTTCTCTTGTTATCCACCCATCTTCATGACTGTCTCGTTTTGTTTGTTTGTTTTTTAATCTGCAAAGGAATTGGTTTCTCAGGCTACCGTACAGTGTAACAGTATAAACAATGCACATATGTATATATTGGTATGAACTCTGTATGATTGCAGCTACCTGTTCGTTGTAACATCCTAATCTGTATTTTTGTTATAAACATGAATCCCATTAAGGCCCAGACAGATGTGTTTTCGTCATAGGTGTTCTGTACCTTTCCCTCCACAATGTTATTGAAGGTAGTTGAAATCTTAGGAACTCAACTCTTTTGTCCTCCCTGTGTAATTGTAATACATCGCTACTACTTCTTAAAATGATTATGCAGTATTTCATGCACAGCTGAATGCCAAACTAAGCTTTTGGTTAAAAGATTTATTTATTTTAAACAACCAAACCTGGAACAGAGGTGGGTGAACTTACCAGAATAGATCCTTGTGTACTGTTTGTTTTGCTGCATAAAAATTAAGAGGCATTTCTTTTGAAGGATGATGCACTTAGCTTATTTAAAGAAATCTTTTTTCTTTTTTTTTACTACCCCATGATCTGCACTTTTTCCGTGGCATTACTCCCTCACTGCTAATTCCAATTCCCCATACATGGCCACACATGGGTTCGTCTGTTGCAGTCCCAGCATTGGCAGTCTACAGGGAACCATTGATATTAGTTCGCCAGGAGGCCACATACCACAGGAGACCCTGCAGTGCTGTTGAGTCACTTCGGTGGTGTTCAGTAGTGCCTGTTTTGATTTAACATACTTGGGACAGCACCTATTAAGTCCCCCAATAATCTGCTGACACCAAAGACCTTGATTGGACTCAACCCAAGCATGCAAGTGGAGGGGTATCAAAACTGAGGTCCTGAGAGCAAGGAATGAAAGGCCACATAATTGAGACTTTTTTATATTGCTGATGAAGGTGGAGGAGGATGACAATGATGATGATGGTGATGCTTCTATTGAGGTCCATTTAGTTTTGGGCCTTCGTGATAAGGCTGTGCTCTACACCTCCTGTCGTAATCATACCTAGGCTTCAACCAGGCCCAAGAGATACAGACACTTGCAGTGTTGGTCAGAGCAACACACCAAAGATGCATAGTTTAAGTGGATGATACTCAGCTGTGTGGTCCCAGTCTTTGCAATTTAAGTCCATAGTACACTCAACTCAGGGTAGGAGCTGGTCGCAGACTGAAAAAAAAAACCCCATCTCCACAGGGAATTACCTGCATCCTCCCAGCTGTCAGTCTGTGACACTGACCACTTTGCCATGGTGGCTGGTCTAGAAGTCAGTTTCAAAGTAAGTAGACTGAATACATGATGACTGGAAAGTTTTGATTCATGATGAATGAGAAAAATGATCAACATGTTTGAAATAAGAATGACACTAACCTTGACGAAAGAAAGAAAATCAAGCAGCAGTAGCAAACATTTTTGCTTTTATGGACCTTTTTTGCTCTGTTTTGTCCTGTCTTATGGTCTGTCCTCCATGGACTTTTCATAAATGCTGAGCCATTTTATTAGGCATCCACACATCTGCTTGACCAGTGGCATATTCTTTCTGCTGGACGTTTGGACATTTTGTAGCAGGACTATGCAAGCAGTTGTTTCCAGGGCCAGCAAAATAGTCCACATATGTGTCAAAGCCTGCTGCTGCTGAACTCCAAAGCTCCTGGAGTGTGGCCTCAAGATATCTGAAAATGAAAGCTGTTGGATTTTACATGTTTCAAAAAAAAAAAAAAAAAAAAAAAAAAAAAAAGCTATTGATGATGCATGCACAGTCAGCAACATGTTGGTTGAAATCTTAACGATAGATAAGATAAAACACACTGTGTCAAGCCTCTGATGTTTAGCATGACCAGCCAGTTTGTGCTTGAACAACCCAAGAGCAATTTTGAAGGGTACCGACAAAAAACATCAAGACACGTTTGAGTGTAATAATTCCAGCGGTTTAGGAAGAAAGTGTTACATGTAGCCTAACTGAAACTTACAAAGTAGCCAATCAAATTGATGATCGTAGTTTAAAGTTTAAAAAAAACACTTCTTTGGTTGGTTGCTGAAACTTACACGACATACACTGATACAGACTTGATTTTTTACTTTGTCTATTTATTGTTGTAATTTTCATCAAAGATTTAATTGTTTGGTTTCTCTGGTTTTGTTTGGTTTGGTTAATTGACAGGTTTCTGCCCGTGAACTGGTTGAAATTAGTGCTTGCTGTTGACTGAGATATGAGCAACATGATTTGATTTGGTGTTAACTGAAACTTACATGACAGCCTCAGAATCAAATGGATTATCTTAATTTTTTAGATGATTTATTGCATTGTATATATTTTTTGTTTTTGTTCATGTGTTTTGTTTTTTGTTTAAAAAAAATCGGAATATATCTTTTTGGAAAGACGATAAAAGCAAATAGTGAAGGAAAGATATGCAAAAACTAACATTCACAACTCACAATTTAAAATTAAATTAAAATTTTTTTTTTTAATAGATTTTATGACTTTGGCTTTGACAGATGATATGAAATCATTTTGTCATAAAACAAACACCTAGCATTGAGACAATGGAAACAGAAAGGTCACTGGCTTACCAGCAGTCCTCACAACTAAGGTCACTGCTCCTGCTGGATGAAGACAAGGTTCGATGAATCCATTTTGAAAGCCGCCTTCATAAGCTTGTGGGTGTGTGCCTTTTTCAGAATGTTGATAAAGGTCTTTCTTGTCACATATATTTATGGCTCAGATCTTGCCTTTCATCTTGAAATTTTGAGCATTCACGTTAAAATATGGATGTATTCGTTTTTTGTTTGTTTCCTTCGTTTTTCTTCTCCTTCAGGTTTTTTGTGTGAGTGACGTCAGTGGCATTGTTGTTCCACCTTCTGCCGTACTCCATCCTGTTCTTGTTTTTTTATATTCTTGTTTCTTACCACTTATGTCATTCTTCTGTACCTTTCTCTGCTGTTTAACAATTTATAAAACAAACAAACTTTGAATGTGTTGCGTATCAATCTATGCACCATTATGAAGTGTCTTTGTTGCATGCTTGATGATTCAATGACAGCCACACAGTACATGTGTGGGCAAATATCTAATATCTATGTCATGTACTTTTTCCAATACTCTGGGGATTTATCTCCTAATTTACAGCTGACCTATGGCAGTACTACTCAGAAATATTACATTAATCAAATGAAACATATGAATGAAATATGAAATATTTATTTCCAACTGGAATACTATCAGCTTTTATAGATTTTACACACATATGATTTTTTTTTTTTAAAGAAAGATTTTTTTTCAATAGTATTTTGTAAAATTGAAACAAACCCAGAATATTAAGCATTCCGTTTAGAAGGCAATCTATTTTCAGATGTCTTCATTTTGTCAGGCGAAAACGTATATTTGTCTGTGTTCATTTTTGCGCAGTGTGTTGTTTTGTAAAAGCAGTGTATTATATATTCAGGTTTATTGGACATGGTTTTTTGCTGTGTGGCTTTTGCTGATACAGTGAGCTGGCTTTGCTGGTAATTGGTATGTATATGTAGCGCATTACCAAGAAACGAATGGCTGTAAGTTTATGATTGTGAGCAATAGATTATCCTCGAGTGCCTCAGCTCTACAGATGAAGTATTTTAGTGATATTGTGTTGGAAGTTTACAAGCATAAGCACACAGTGTGCATTCACCAGAAAATTAAGTTGCTCAGTTCCTGTGCTATATTGAAGTGTTTTGTGTGTTAAAAAAGCAAAAGAAAAAAAAAAAGCAAACACTTGTAGAACAGAAACATAGAAATGTTTTGAATTCAAAATCGACACTGCACAGATTATCTTAGCTTCATGAATAATGAAAGGATAATTAAAACAAAGAAATTGAAACATGAGGGCTGTTTTCCTGATTTTTTCATCCATCAATAATGAAAAATTAATGTTCATAAATCTTGATACTTTGTTTCTTCATTTTTAGTGCAAGCTTTCAGTTCGCTCAAGCAATTTTCCTCATATGTCTGAAGATGTAGCTGCTTACATCCAGAAACAAGATTTGTATCTTGAGGCATGTGGTAAGTGTTGGTCTACAGGTATTGGGTTCATTACAGGATCTTACTTGTTTGTTTAGTGCTGGTTTTCCTTGCATAATCTCCAGTACTTTTCAGACCCTTCTCCTGGGATTGCTGGGTTTGGTTTTAGCGCTTACGTGCTTGAAGCTCTGTATGTACTGTGTACAGAACAGTTTGAAAAAAAATGTTTTCAGCAAGCGAATAGACAAGGTCTGATTTAAAAAAGAAAATATAAAAAGTCCTTTGCCTTGTTTTGCACAACTCTGCCATTGCCGGTCCCAAGCCCGGATGAGAAAGGAGGAGGGTTGGGTGTGGGGCCAGCTCCCCCACCTCAGAAAACATCCCATGCTACAAAAGCCAGTAACAGTTCAAAGAGACTTCATCCCTGAAAGAGGAAGGATTGCCCCCAAGAAGATGCATGATACATGGTGAAAGCTGTGACCCCGTGCTTACAAGGCGGAGCCCTCAAAGTAAACCCTGAAGGCAAGGGGGTACGAGGCCAGCCCCAGAACATGTGGTTCTGTGACCTTGTGGCTGATGCCAGGTAAATGGGATATACCTGGGGACAGCTGGAGAAGATGACCAAAGATACATGACTGGCAGATTGTTGTCAGTGGCCTGTACCTGGAAGTGGTTACAGGCAATGATGATGAGAAAACCCATCACTAACAGAGCAGCACCTACATGTCTTGATCCGAAATGCATGTCTTGCCCATAGACATAATTCCCTGTATGAAAGCTTGTACAGAAAGAAAAAAAGAAAAGAAGAAGCAAAAAAAAAAAAAAAAAAAAAGGAAAAGACAGATATATTCTCCCCAGTTAAATCAAAAATGAAGAGCAAGAATGAATGGAAGTTTTGTAAACTCTACTAGTACCATGTCAGCCCCCCTTGATACCCTCATTCTTTCTTGTAGGCAGTCGCCACTCCTCCCCTCCGCCACCTCCACCCCAGTAAAATATAAAGAGAAGTTTCATTAGCTTGATTAATACCTTGTCCACCCCCATCCTTTCTTGTCTTTAGTGGCCTTCTTGCCATTGTTCATGAATGTGTACAGTGGAATAGAGACCTTCCTTGATTTCTCTCATTTGTGCCGTACAGGTTTGAGTTGTTTCCCTCAATTATTAATGTTTGTGCTGAACATGTTTGTTGTGTACTTTTTGAAGTACTTCAACAGTAAATAGCGTCTGTCTAGCATTTGATGCAGGTAGATAAAAAGTAAAGTGTGTTTTAAAGTCATGTGATACAGATACTGAAAGGTTTAATTGTATTCTACATCAGAATACAGGTATTCAGTAGGTGAACTGAGATCAAAACTAAAATGATATAGATAGTCATAAAGTCCCTTGTGTTCTTAGCTTTCTATTGTATGTCTGACACAACAAAGAAAATACTTCTTCTTTTTTTTAAAGTATTTTTGTCAGCTAGCCTCTTGACTGGTTGATTGTTTAGCAGATTGGTAGAGGGTGGTTGATGTTGAGGAATACAGAGATGATTTTTTCATAGTATTCTATCTTGATAATTGTAAAAAAATTTTCTGTGTGTTTTTTTTTTTTATGTGTTAGTATCAGGGTCAGGTTGCATAAATGATCTTAGCATACGCTATCTTTAGCAGTAAGAATTGTTCTGGGTCCACTGAATGCTTGTACAATCCAGCCCAGGAGAGGTCTGACTAGCTTTTGTTTTGTGTATTATGAGCTGATCTGAACATGGATGTTGTTTTTCAGTTGTAATGCATTCTTGAAATTTTTTGGAACTTCCTTCTTTGTAATTTAAAAAAAAAAAAAATTTGTGTTAAAGCGTTTGTTTGTTTATTTATTTATTCTTGTTGTTTTGTGTTTATTGCTATGCGATGTTGGTTTTCTTTTTCAATATTGATGTTTCTTGACCATTCTAGTTTTTTTTTTTTTATGCTTGAATAGTGAAATTGCCTGTTGTTTACTGATATATTCAAAACTGAATTTGTTTCATTCAAATATCTTCATAATGCTGTAATATGTCTGATTTATAAATCAAAAAAGTCAAAGTTGTTCAGGAAGTATGATGGAATTTGTGGTAGATACTGTGTTGTTGTTCTTGTTTGGTTATTATTGGCTTGTTTTTGTTTCATATTTAATTTTCCTGTGTTGAACAGAATTGATGTTAGATAGTGTGTTTTTTGTTGTTGTTTCTCCCAAAGATTTTTGGGGGGATTATTTGATGAACATGTGTAAGGAATTGTCTTGTGTTGTTTGACTGTTGTTTCAATGATAATTTTTATAATTTTTTTTATAATTTTTTAATTATTGCATCAGAGCCACATAATCAAGTAGATCATCATGAAATGAGAAATAACAATAAAATTGTAGGAATTAATTTTTACTAAGTTTTGTTGTGGATGGAGGATGAATAGTTTTAGTAAGATGATAACAAATAGAAATAAAGATATTTTGATACAAGCTGCTTTAAAAAGTGCTTAGAAATGATGTATATTACCACAACACAGTGGATTGGATGAGTTTTAATCCCCAGTTATGGCATATGATGCCCTTTCTTTGTATGGTATATACATGTGTTAAAAAGGTTCAGGTTAAAAGTTGAAATGTGTGTAAACACCAGGAAAAAAACACCTTCAGGAAGGGAGTGGGGCGATGGCTTGAACGACAGTAGTATGATGCCTCATGAAAAAGTCACCTTTGTCAGCAAGATGATCACAGTGCATCTGCCAAAAAAAAGCACATTGCCTCATAGAGGAACATTGGCTTTATGAAATATTTTTTTCATCATATCTCTTCAGGAAGGATTTATATTTGCAATAAATTTTGCTTGTAAAAGAATAATACACCATCATCCTACTTATGAAGAAAATATAGAAAATAAGAAAGAATCCAGTTGTGAACAAGGCAAAAAGTTGAAATATTAGACACCAGACAAGCTAAGCAACTTTCACTGCTTCAGGGATAATTAGCTTCAAAGCAAATCTGCTGAACGCCTCCCATTGGGTCATGCTTAGGTAAATCAAAGCACAATAGGAACAAGCCCTGATTTTCTGAAAAAACAGTCTTTTTTTCCACAGTATCTTTGATTTACCTGTGTTTAGGATGATGCAGAGATCAAAGCAGCATTCAGACATGCCTGCCACTCCCATTTGACCATATTTGTTCCAGAAAACCAACAAAAATGTTACTGCGTATTGAAAATGTGGAAAATACTTAGTCATTCTGGAAAAAATAAAATTGTGCATTGTTGATTTCTTCCAATGATTGCAGTGGCTGCTTAGACACACATATGCCAGAATTCTGTTGAAACTGGAAATTTAGAAAGGCTGAGAAATGAAATGGCAAACCAACATGGTGACAAAATGGAATGTGTGTGTGAGACAATTACGGAAAAGAGACTTAAAGCACTGACAAAGAGGATGTGTACATAACAGCACCAAAGACAAAATCAGTGGAGTTTTATTGTTTATTTGTTTGTTTGGATTTTTTTTTTATATGCTATTCTATGACTGCGAGAAAATGTTACATAGTGTTAATGATAATTTTGGTTCAGTTTGGATTTTTGGAGAGTGTAGTATTGTTAGGATAGTCATGTTCTGGGGAAGGCATGTCTGTGAATTGGCTTGAAGATGTGTGCCTTTGTGTCAGCAAAAGTTCCTGTTCTTGTTCTTGTTTTTCTGTTTTTTGTTGTTGTTTTTTTTTCCTTTTTTTATTTGCCAATGTTGTTTTACGAAAAGATCAACATGGATATGTCTCATAGAGAATATGTGCCACTTTGTCAGTCTGCAAAGGGCACAGTGCTTTGTACAGGATAAATTTACTATCATGGTACATTAGTAGAGGTATAGTGCCTGGTTGATCTAAGGTATTATTGAGGTTTATTTTTTATCATAGAGCCCAGTGCTTCACAGAGCATATTTTTGCATAACATTATGGAACATGAGCAAACATCATAGCACCTTACAGAAGTTCTATGGACCTATGGACACAGATCGTTTTCTTTTCAATTGCCAAAGACGTGGAACAAGCTCCCTGATAACCTCCGTCATTCTGATTCCCTCGCATCTTTTAAATCTCGTCTCAAAACTCACCTTTTCCCTCAGCAATAAGTTCAGTTGTGGCATGCCCACAACTACATGCATGTATATGAATGTGTATTGTGTGTGCGTGTGTTTATGTAAGTATGTGCCTGCCTATGTGTGTGTATGTGTTAGGGTAGCTGTTAGATACACATGTATGTTAAAATGTATGTATGCAGTGTGTGTGTGTGTGCGTGCGTGCGTGCGTGCGTGCGTGCGTGCGTGCGTGTGTGTGTGTGTGTGTGTGTGGTCACATTTTGGTGTGTGTATGTAACATAGATATAATGTTTTATGTTATCAAAAGCGTTTTTGTAAAGCACCTAGAGCAGATTTCTGGATAGTGTGCTATATAAGTATCCATTATTATTATTATTATTATTAAGTTCTGTGTTCACAACAGTTGAGTGGTTAAAGCATTGGACTTTCAATCTAAGGGTCTCGGGTTCAAATCCTGGTTGCAGCGCCTGGTGGATAAAGGGTAGAGATTTTTTCCAATCTCCCAGTTCAATAGGTGTGCAGACCTATTAGTGCCTGAACACCGTTTGTGGGTATATGCTTGCAGAAGATCAAATACACACGTTAAAGATCCTGTAGTCCATGTCAGCGTCAGTGGGTAATGGAAACAACAACATACCCGGCATGCACCCCATCAAAACCAGAATATGACTGCCTACATGGTGGGGGTAAAAAACCCACTTGTGTATGTGAGTGAACGTGGAAATCACAGCCTATGAACAAAGAAGAAGAAGAAAGGTTTCATGGTACCTCTTCAGTTGTTGAGGACATGGAAGGAGACTGAAAACATGAACATTTTAGAATGGATAATTCTTCATGCAGTCTTTTCTTTTATTGTATAGAAACAATAAATGTATGAAAGAGAGAGAATGAAGAGGAAGAAGAAAAAAAGACTAAAGTGTACAGAGCCATAGCCCCATGTTTTCACCTTGTCATTTGCTAGTCATGAATATATTTCTGTGAATCAAAATGAAGCAGTGTATTTTCAAAAATTATGATATCATCTGTTTGATCAGTGCTACCATCCGCATGAATCTTTAAAAAAAGAATTTTATAAAAGGGAGTACCTATATTAGTACTTCAAAGTATGTAGTGACTTCAGTGAATGTTACTGAATTTGTTTTCCAGTTTGTGTGTGTGTGTGTGTGTGTGTGTGTGTGTGTGTTTCTATTTGTCTTGTGCTGATCAGTTTAGCATTAACAAAGATTTTGAAAGTTTACAATATTCTTCTAAAACATACCTCTGTATTTGAACAGTAACACAGAAATATTGACATTGGGTTCATAACATTCTTGCACATTTCTGTCGCAATGCATAACCCAATGCTTTCTATATCAGCAAACATCCAGCATTGAAATGGAAATGAGTTTTCAATCAAAAATCCAGAGAATGAATTCTAGATCTGTTATGATGAAATCTGAAACAGTTTCAGTCATTTTATTTGAGCAGCACTTGTGGGTAGACTGTAGGGGTATATTTTGAAAATGGAAACGGGTTTGATGACCAGAGAATGGAACCTTGGAAAACATTAGCCCACTTTTAGTTTTTGTAGTGTTTTATGCCATTTGTTTTATTATTTGATAGTGTATCACTTTTTTTTTTCTCATCATTAATTCTACAAATGAAAGAAATTACACATGCAGTAATGAAGTAGATATTTGTCAGTGTTCAGTTTATCATATAAGAGGGTAATTTGTAGAATAGGTGAAGCTTGTTAAAAACTAAAACATGTGTAAGATAGCATAGACTGGGAATGTCACTTGTGTACGGACTGTGAATGTTGATCAGATTTACCTGCAGATGAAAATGAAGTTGGATATATAAGTTTTGTTGTATCACACACACACACACACACACACACACACACAGAGAGATAGATAGATAGGTAGAAGATAACAGTCAGGGCCTAAGACAAGTAGAATATCTTCTAAAGAAACATATCTTTTGAAGTATATTTTTACACTGATTTAAATCCATAAGATGTACCAGCCTTTTCAAAATGTTGTACCAGTCTTTCCTACTTGTTCTTTTGTTTTACTTTATTATTATTATTATTATTATTATTATTATTATTATCATTCTTTCGTAAATGTTTTGTCTTTCAGCCTTGTCATATGTATTTGAAGAAAAATCCATGTGTCTGAACCTGGTCTTTGTTCAGTTTGCTTTCCAAGTCTGGCTTTCTCCCCATTTCTTTCTTAATCCTCAGATGATTGTGCCTTTTATTTTATTTTATTTTATTTTATTTTAAAGCTTGATTTTATATGTGTGTGGTTTGACCAGAGGAGTATTGTATGTGGTGTCTTTTCTTTTCGTGTGTGTGTCTGTGTATTTGCTTTAGTTTTATTTTTTTTTAAATGAATTTTTATTATTTTAAATCTTGTATGGTGTAAGAAGACATATCTTCTACATTTATGTGGTTAGAGATGAGATAGTGCATGTGTTTTCATTTGAAGACTGTGTTTTTAGTCTTGAATGGTGTAGCCAAGGGGGTCTGTAGGGCAGTCCTTCAGTTTTCATTCTCAGCATGCTCTTTCCCGAAGGCTGAGAAAAGCTGCCAAAACTGTAGGAGTGAGTTCCAGTTGTTATTCTTATTTATTTAGAAACCTGTGCATATTTTTTTTTTCATGTGAGTGTGCTTGGTTGTTGTGGTCTGCATATACAATAGAAGTGTATAGTTTTGGAAGAAATAAAATAAATGACAGTGTTCGGAAATAAAATACAGACTTGATTTTGACTAGTAGTGAAACTCAGTTTGGTTGACTGGGCATAAAGCAATAATAATAATAACAATAATAATCATGTATGTAATATTCCATAAAATATGGAACCAGTTCAGTTACTGACGCCTTAATGTGTGATTGTTGATCAGCGGAACTGTCTATCACATCTTATATTGTCCTCATCATTTTGATATGTCGCAAGACTGTGTGTGGAAACGTCCAGTTTATGTAGTGCTCTGTTTAGTCTTTTCATATATATATATATATATTTTTTTATATTTTTTTATTTTTTTTTAATTTTTAGATTGACAAGAAAATGTGGGTATTTGAACGAGTTCTGTGTTGTTGGAAATGGTAGTTAGTGAGTTTTCTTGTCAGGATCTGTGCATTCATTTGTTGGTGTGTTTAGTGAGTTTTCTTGTTAGGATCTGTGCATTCATTTGTTGGTGTGTTTAGTGAGTTTTGTCAGGATCTGTGCATTCATTTGTTGGTGTGTTTAGTGAGTTTTGTCAGGATCTGTGCATTCATTTGTTGGTGTGTTTAGTGAGTTTTCTTGTTAGGATCTGTGCATTTGATTTGTTGGAGTGTTTAGTGAGTTTTGTCAGGATCTGTGCATTCATTTGTTGGTGTGTTTAGTGAGTTTTGTCAGGATCTGTGCATTCATTTGTTGGAGTGTTTAGTGAGTTTTGTCAGGATCTGTGCATTCATTTGTTGGAGTGTTTAGTGAGTTTTGTCAGGATCTGTGCATTCATTTGTTGGTGTGTTTAGTGAGTTTTGTCAGGATCTGTGCATTCATTTGTTGGAGTGTTTAGTGAGTTTTGTCAGGATCTGTGCATTCATTTGTTGGTGTGTTTAGTGAGTTTTGTCAGGATCTGTGCATTCATTTGTTGGAGTGTTTAGTGAGTTTTGTCAGGATCTGTGCATTCATTTGTTGGTGTGTTTAGTGAGTTTTCTTGTTAGGATCTGTGCATTTGATTTGTTGGAGTGTTTAGTGAGTTTTGTCAGAATCTGTGCATTCATTTGTTGAAGTGTTTTGAGTGTAGTTTGGAGTTCTGTGTGGTTTGTGATGAGGAAAGTGCATTATTTATCTGTGATTGGTTTGTACAATCATTAAGTACTTCATCTTGCTCCTCTCACTCACTCGGTGATAATACTTTTTGCTTCTTTGTGCTCGGTGAGAAATGCAACTGTGAGACAATATGCAAACTGGGGCAGAACCCCATGCATTGCTGTACCTGAAACAGAAGACTTGACCCATGTATTTCCAGTGCATGAACATGTTGAGTACTTTTTATGTAGCGTTGTATATTTTTCTTGAGAATGCGTGTCCTTAATTTAAACTTGTTGGCCTGCCATGTAGGCGCACGGGAGAGTAATATTAGTATGTTTTGAGTGATGGACCTCTGCTTTGTTAATACACTCACTTGCATCTTTGTGGGTTGTTTTGGGTGATGATGATGTTGAATGAGAGAGAGAGAGAGATACTATCTGGGAAATGTGCAGATTTTGTTCATTTTGTGCACCAACAAAAATGTGCTTCTTGCTTGTTTCATTTTCTTTTGTTTTATTGTTTATTTCTTCTTGTTGGTTTTTTTCCTTCTTCTTCTTCCTTTTTTTCTTTTTTTTCTTTCTTTTTATTTTCTTTTTTGTGTGTGTCTGTATCTGTAGTCTTCCCCACTTTCCTGTCCTCTGCTTACAACACTTTCCTTTCCACTTTCTTCTTGTCCATGATTTTTCCAAAGCAGATTAATCTGCTTTAAAATCATCTCTGATTTGAAATTGCTTTTAAAATATTGTGGTCAAATAGTGGGCACTATCACATTGTTAAAAAACCCCACCAAAAACCCACATTATTTGCTGAAACTCAAAAAGTTTGAAATTTTGCCGCTTTCTTATGAATAAAGCCCCCCCCCCCCCCCCCAGCCCCTCACCATCCCAGAATAAGTGAATTTTCAGTTTTCCTTTGCCTATCGTTTTCAGTTTGTAGCAGACCGTTTACTTTATCAAATATGCAAAGTGCATTGAAGTCCATCAGTTGGTTCAAAAGTTACAGCCATTTTTCTTCGTCCAACTGCTACACGTGTCACACGTTATTTTGAGCATTCTGGTGATTCTGAATCTTAATGATTTTCATATAATGTTTTGGAACAGCCCAGGAAAAATATAGTATTCATAACTTTTGAAAAGAAAAAACAAAAGATATCAGGTTAAAACTGTCTCCTGTCTGATTGCTGAAGTTCCAAATGTACAGAATGTTTATACTCCTTGTGGTTTGGGCTTTGAAATAGCTCAGAAATTCAGTGGACAGAAAATGATAATAGAAATGATCTTTGAAAGGCCATATCTCTGGAACTAGTTATCTGCAAAATTTGTTTTGCTATTTGCTTGTTTGAAAAAGTGGAAAATGATAATTAGTTTTTAGTTCTGCACATTTAATTTGAATTTTAGCTGCTACTACCTGACGGATTATTTCATTTCTTGTCAAAGTGAATTTTCCAAGATAACTGAAGAAAATAATCAAACCTGAAAATAATGGGCAGCAAAATTGAAGAACAATAACAAAACAACATGCACACACCACCTCAAACATACACTTGCCAACTTGCTCATACACACACCCATACATGTACCAGAGATAATGCTTTTCTATTTTTATTGTTTATTATTGAAACACGAATGAAATTTGACTTGAAAGAATGGAGCAAAGTGTAAACAATTCAAACACTGGCTCAGCACCTGGGAAAAACAAAGATGACAAGCACACTGCTCATTCCCCCTTGTTGATAATGTGCACATCCATTCATTTCGCATCCTATCTTGGCATGGTATGGATAGTGAAAAGAAAAAAAGCTTGTAAGTGAGAAAGAACAAAGTGGCAACTGCTAAAGAGGACGAAATACTTTCTCTGTGAATGGTTCTGTTTGACTTTTTTTTTCACAGAGGTGAGGGGACATGGGAAATGGTGTGAAGAAGTCACTGTTATGCATCCCAATCTCTTGTCCCAAAAACATGTATATAAAGCAGAGATGCCAACTGTTAAGATTTTGCCGTATTTTATTACGGCTGATCTCAGTTTGTTCCAGCGTTTCACCAATGTCGAAACTGTTCTGGCGAGTACATTTTCAACTTCATAGCATGATCACATGCTTTCCTGTCGTAACATTACCCAGACGCTCTAGTCCTATCGATGACGAAGCCGGGCAGTCACTACTAACCTTGGTCTCACGTTATGATGATCAGCTAATCATGTGCTTGTTTACATTGAAACAGCATTGAGTGGACCAGTCAGCTTAATTGTTTGGCCGAACAATAGAGAAATGGCTAAATCAAGTTGTGTCTCAGTCAAACAACATCTGTGCCTGGTTGATAAAACTTGTAGATAAAAAGTACATTTGCTGATGTGGTTTGGAATCCAAGTGTTCCTACCAATTTCAAAATGTTCCTAACAAATCTCTTGATTGTTCCTACAAACACTTGGCAGGGGTTGGCATCTCTCGTATAAAGTCTTTTTACACTTGTACATACACATGCATTCATATTGAGAAACTTGACATCATACTTCTTTCATATATATGTATACATGGTAACTCATGAACTCTTGTTCTCATTCTTATTCACACACGCACACACACACACACACACACACAGAAGTGCACACACACGCACATACAGAAGCGCACATAGAAGAATGTTCAAAACACTATTACGAAATTGAAAAATGTGCAGGCATAAAGACTGCCCAATATTATGACAAGGATTCTTTTTGATGTCAAACAAACAAAGCAAAACTGGAGAAAATCAAACCAATTCTTTTATGTGCATGAATGCACGCATTCGTGCGCATGTGTGTTTGTGTATATTCGTGCAGACTTCTTATCTAACAGAGCTGTGATTTACAGTTTTTTGCATGTGTGTGTGTATGTGTGTATGCCTGTGAATAAGTGTGTATATGTGCGCATGAGTGTGTGCACACACATGTGAAAATGTGTGATCATGTATGGTTATGTGTGTAGACTTCATATTCATCTGTGCTGTCAATAACATGATCTATGCTCATGTGGTTTGTGTATATGTGCATGTAGATATATATGTGTGTGCATATGCATGTGTGTGTATATCTCTGGGTGTATGTCCATGTGCGTTTACAATGACTGCAATTTAGTGACAAACCCTTACACCAGGAATATATGAACAAGAACCAAGCTACTAAAAATACAAAACAGACAACAAAAAAAAAGAAAAGAAAAAAAAGAAGAAAAAAAGTAACTGAAAAATATACTGTTGCTTGTTTCTAATACAACCCTGAACTATTCCAAGCATATGCAAATCATCAGTAAATGTTCCAGCTACAGAACATTTTGCTAACAATGAAAAACAACGTTCAGGAGTTTTAAGTTGATGAACAAAAAAGAAAGAAAAAAATGTCCATGACACTGCCAGGAAATGACTAAGAGTATGTGCAGAGTCTGGTTGTGGTGACCTGAAAGACTGAAATGGAGTTATGAATTACTCCAGCTGTGGGAACACACAACTTTCATCGCTGTATAGGGTTGATTTCTGACTGCAAAGATCTGACTGGAACAGGATCTGGACATATATAAGAATTATAATTACTGTATTATCTCAGGGATATTATTATGTAATCACAATTATATTGATAATAATTGATACATGTTAACACAACTTAACAGGGCTCTTGGTAAAGAAGGACTACCGAGGTCTAGAACATGATGCATTGACAAACAGGAAAAAAAAGTGTTGAATACATAACCTCAAAGTAAAATGCTCGTGCTTCTATCACAACCCTGAACTATTCCAAGCATAAGCAGACCAACAGTAAATATTCCAGCGACAGAACATTTGCTTACAATGAAGAAAAATGTACAGGAATGTTACCAGGTGAACAAGACAAATGTTCCCTGTAATTGCCAGGGAAGTGATAATAATCTCTCAGAGTGAATCCATGGAGTGGTTGTGGTGACTTGAAAGACTGTTATTGATAGCTCTGACTGTGAGAACACATAGCTTTCATTACAGTGTTGATTTCTGACTGTGAAGGCCTCTGCCACACAATCTGGATGTATATAACATGTTAATACAGGACTTGAGAACATCTTGTCAAATCTATTGTGTGCTTGTCTTTGTTCCAATGGCATATTTTGAACCAAAGACCCGCTTAAACCAAGCTGAAAATGGATATGGCTTTTATGTCATTATTTCTTTTCCTTTTAACAGAAATCTTGGGTGCATTTAAAAAAAAAAGGTCTCCTTTTTAATCATTGAAAACCACAAGCAGTTTTTACTTGAAAGTAAATTTTATGTTTTTTTTATAACAGATTTTCCCCTGATCCTGTTTGGTAAGAAACTGTTAAGCACAGTTCAGTGTGGGTCAGTGTGATGCACCATTACATGTGTTTGATGTCATGTTCACACATCGAGTGATGGCCTAGAGGTAACACGTCTGCCTAGGAAGCGAGAGAATCTGAGCGCGCTGGTTCGAATCAAGGCTCAGCCACCGATATTTTCACTCCCTCCACTAGACCTTGAGTGGTGGTCTGGACACTAGTCATTCGGATGTGACGATAAACTGAGGTCCCATGTGCAGCATGCACTTAGCGTACATAAAAGAACCCATGGTAACAAATGGGTTGTTCCTGGCAAAATTCTGTAGAAAAATCCACTTCGATAGGAAAAACAGTTAAAACTACATACAGGAAAAAATACAAAAAAATAGGCAGGCGCTGTAATTTAGCGACTCGCTCTCCATGGGGAGAGCAGCCCGAATTTCACACAGAGAAATGTGTTGTGATAAAAAGAAATACAAATACAAATACAAATGTTCAGACAGCCCTCCTGAACTGTGTAGTTTCAAATGCCTGTGTAGCGACTCCTTCAGTGTTTCTCGTCACATTATATTTTGATTTGCTTCTATTCTCACAGAAAGAAAACAAATGTGATGGACATCACCTGTACGTATGCATAGCGTTTTAACAAGTATAAAAGACCTGTTGACTTGTTGTTGTTTTAACTTTTGGGTATTTTGATTGATACTTTTTGATAATATTGGGGGACCAAACATAACTGTGGAACAGAAGCAGGTGTGGGTTTGGGGATTATGCACACTGATATGGAAGTGCAGCATTGGTGGCATTTTAGTGAGTCGAAAATTGTTTGGGTGATATTATTGATCCTCTTCTTTTTTATTTTATTTCTCTATAACGTAAATTGACATACAATGGTGATTTATTCCAGCATGTCAAAAACTCACCTAATTTTTTTGTTTAAACAATAACTTCTTTTTATAACCACAGAAATTTTCAGCGTATTCATATTCTTCATTTGCTATTGTATATAGAGACAAGGAACTCATACTGTTGAAAAACGATTCCCGAAACACATGGCTTTCTGTCACACTGGCTGTCCTGGTTCTGGAAGATTCCTTGCCTTGACCAGTCCATCTCACATGGTAAACTTGCCGTCAGAAACAATGTACCTCATCAGACAGTGTGCCATTAACAGTGAGCATACCTGGAAATGTGGTCAACACATCAGAATTAATGGTAACACAGAAAAGAAAGAAAGGAGTCAAAATTACTATTTCTTTACCTAGAGCTTAGAGCCCATTATATGGGGCGTTTGTGCCACATAAGTATTATTATTATTATCATCAATGACATTATCATTATTATGATCATCATCATATACTTGTTTTTGAGACATTACAGTGAAGGCAAGAGCTATGTGCGCAGACATCAAAACAACATCCATGCAGATTAAAACTTGAGTGTGTGCAAGCAGTGTGTGTGTGTGTGTGTGTGTGTGTGTGTGTGTGCATATGCTTGTGTGTGTATTTGTAATCGCACAGTGATAACTGACAGATCTTTGAATTCATGTTCCATTCTCACATCACGTCAGGATTTTTCTCGCTTCCAGTATACCCCACCTCCTGACCATGATTACTGGTCTTGGTGGTAGTCTTTTGGGGAAGACAAGTGATTATTCTAAATGCATAATGCACTTTTGTACATGTAAAATACAGTGAAATTCTTTCTCCTTTATTTATTTATTTTTTTCTTCTTTTTTTTTTGCAATGCTGCACAACAACCCTTGCAACAAGTAAACATTACACTGAGTACGAAAAGATCCTGTGTGCAGCATGCACTTCACACATGTTAAAGAATCCAGTGAGCAAGAGAATTAGTTGATGGTGGCCACATAGAAAAACAAAACAAAAACATGACCACGTTGACCAGAAAACAAATTGTGCAGACTGACAGGAAAAGAAAACTGTAAGGAAGCCCTGTCATTTTATGAAGTAATCTCCCCTGTGACAACAGCCTGAATTTCACACAGGCAGAGGACTCGTTCCTGCAATGTGCAAATTCAGATCCAGAACCAGAGAGAAATAGATTGACAACAACAACAACAACAACCACCACCACCCCCACACACACACAAAAAGAAGAAGAAGAAAAAAAAGAGGAATGATTAAAGAACGCAGATCAATGAAGACATCAATCAAATATATGTTACCTGCAAGAATCCGACTGCAAAAGCAATGACACCAATGATGACCAAGTTGTCTTTAAAGATGGACATCAAAGCTCCAATACATCCCCGTGTGTGGATTTTTAGGCGAGCATAGTCCTCCTGCAGAGGAAAAGTGATGCAATTTTCTATTAAAGAAAAAAAAAAGGTACAACATTGATCTGATAATAAATGGATAATGATGACGATTACTTGCAGCAAACGAACAAATGAATAGGCCAAAGGCATTTTACTGAACATTTTCCAGATACAGTGGAAGGGACTCTGTACTGGGCAGATTCCTATATCGATCCCTACCTTCTTATTTAGAGGCAATTAGCGTTTAGCACTGGACCAGGATTTGGAACGTCAGAAGAACAGTCAGGACTTCACCCCTGTTCAGACACAGGATCCCCCTACCCCACTCCGGCCCAGCCGGGCCCTACCCCCACCCCTTCCCCCTTCCATGGAACGCCAGAAGAACAGTCAGGACATCACTCCTTCAGACAGCCAGGATCCCCTTCCCCCACTCCTGCCCCACAGTCCTTACACACACCCCTCCCCCTTCCACAGAAAGCCAGAAGAACAGTCAAGACTCCACTCCTTCAGACAGCCAGGATCCCCTTCCCCCACTCCTGCCCCGCAGTCCTTACACACACCCCTCCCCCTTCCACAGAAAGCCAGAAGAACAGTCAGGACATCACTCCTTCAGACAGCCAGGATCCCCTTCCCCCACTACTGCCCCGCAGTCCTTACACCCCCTCTCCCCCTCCCATAGAACGCCAGAAGAACAGTCAGGACATCACTCCTTCAGACAGCCAGGATCCCCTTCCCCCACTACTGCCCCGCAGTCCTTACACCCCCCCTCCCCCTCCCATAGAACGCCAGAAGAACAGTCAGGACATCACTCCTTCAGACAGCCAGGATCCCCTTCCCCCACTACTGCCCCGCAGTCCTTACACCCCCCCTCCCCCTCCCATAGAACGCCAGAAGAACAGTCAGGACATCACTCCTTCAGACAGCCAGGATCCCCTTCCCCCACTCTGGCCCCGCAGTCCTTACACCCCCTCCTCCCCCTCCCATAGAACGCCAGAAGAACAGTCAGGACCACTCCTTCAGACAGCCAGGATCCCCTTCCCCCACTCTGGCCCCGCAGTCCTTACACCCCCCCCTCCCCCTCCCATAGAACGCCAGAAGAACAGTCAGGACACCACTCCTTCAGACAGCCAGGATCCCCTTCCCCCACTACTGCCCCGCAGTCCTTACACCCCTCCTCCCCCTCCCATAGAACGCCAGAAGAACAGTCAGGACATGGCTTCCGGTTTGGCCTCCGATGTCGGCAGGCCACGCTCTTCTGTGCTCTGTGCTTTTTTTTGCAAAAACATAGTGGCTTCGATATGTCGAAGGATTTAGCTCCAGGTTTGTAAGTGAGAAAAGCGAATTAGTACACTGTGTGTTTATACTGTGCTCCTTTCGCCGACATCTGTGTGTGGAACGAGCGAAAAAGACCAGGAGAAAGCAGTTTCCAGTGTTGGAGCCACAATGGCGGCGCCTACGCCAGCCCCGCCGGCCGTGGAACCAGTATACATTACTACCAGGGCACTCCCTACATACGAGACGCTACCTACAGTGTATGACATTTGTGTTGCCGCGGAGGCTGCGTGCGGTCGAGGAACAATTCGGGGGGCGCAGCGGTCTGTGGCGGATATATCCGCGAAATGAAGAAGTAAGAGACCATTTGTTACTGGAAGGGTTCCTGTTTAGGGGAGCACGAGTGTCGCTCCTGGATAGGAATCCTTTTATTAACAAGGACCAGGGGGATGAAAAACCCACAACAAAGCTGTGGGTGAATAACATCCCGCTTGGTATCAATAACGAACTAATAGAAACAGCTCTAAAAAAGATAGGGGTAGAGCTACGGTCATCTCTCAGAAATGAGCTGGCAAGAAACCCCGACGGGCGACTGACCCAATTTGAAACTGGCCGCCGTTTCGTGTATATCACGGTACCAGTCACACCACTGAGGCCAGTCATGAAAATCGGTGTATTCACTGCAGACATTTATCATAAAGAACAAAAGCAAAAACCAAAAAAGTGTAACAAATGCCTGCAGGAGGGACATGTGGCAGCTAACTGTGAAGGGGAGGTGGTTTGCAAAGGTTGCCTGCAGCAGGGGCATAAAATAATGGACTGCCCCTCTTCGGTGCCCCTCAATGCCGAGGAAGAAGAAGTTCGGGAAGAAGTTGAAACACCAGCAGCATGCGAGCCACAGGGCAGCAGTCAACCAGCACTGACACTGCCAGGCGAGCAAGTGCCAGTGTGTGGAAGAGGTGATGCAAGCAACACGCAGGGCCAGAAAGCAGCCAGTCCCGTGAAGCCGGCGCGCGCACACACCGCAACAACGAGCCTTGCTGGAAGAAAAGAAAAAAGGGAGAGGAGTGAATCTCCCACAACGCCAGTGCCGGACAGCAAACGCCCGACTGTAGTGGCCCCGGACAACGCAAGAGGAGAGGAAGAGAAAGCAGACAGCATGCAGGAGGGGGCCGACACCTAGCACGTGTTCTCTCCCCACCGGTCTGACCTTTCCCTCACGACCCTTGGCTTCGTTTTATGGACTTGTGATTTATGATTAATGATTTTGGTTATCTGCTACAGAATTTTGAAGAAATGCTATCCTCATACCAGTTATGAACCACGATATATGTATTGGTACTTTAAATGTGCGGGGTCTGAGAAATAAGCTAAAAAGAAAAGTTGTATTTGACTTCCTCAGAAAACAAAAGTTAGACATTGCATGTTTGCAGGAGACATACGTTACAGATGATGTGATGCACGAAATCGATAGACAATGGTCGGGAAGCATATTCTATAGTGCAGGAACTAACAGAAGCAATGGACTCATTATCCTCATTTCCAAACTTAAGCAGATTCAGGCAGAATTAATTCATGCAGCAGAGATAATACTACTAATTAGAGTCAGGCATGACAACAAAATAACCATCATCGCTAATTGCTATGCGCCAAACTCGACCGTAGATAAATTAGAATTCATAAACCAACTGGGCAGCCTACTGCTAAAGCAAGACTACGACCATTTGTGGGTACTGGGTGATTTCAACACAACGATAAGCCATCTAGATAACATCGCGGGCAAACCACACTCAACACGAGAAAATGAAGCTCTCATGGAAATGTTATCTTCTCTAGACCTGGAAGACACATGGAGATCTATCCACCCTGACGTCAAAGAATATACTTGGTCAAGACCCACTCCTTTCACAGCAAGGAGAATTGATTATATTTTCTGTGACACTATCTCCCAAGCACTCGTGCAGAAAACAGACATTGAGTTATTTCCCCACTCAGACCACAAACTTGTAAAAGCAATATTCAGCGCAAACGAGTTTCGAAGAGGTCCAGGATACTGGAAGTTTAATAGCTCGTTGCTTTCAGAGGAATGTTTTCTGGAAGAAACAAACGATTTTATAGATTCACATTTCTCAAAATATAAAGACGAAAATCCACAAAAAGCCTGGGAAATGTTTAAAGTTAAATACAAGTCCTACTGTATCAACTATTCAAAAATCGCCAAAAATAGGGCTTCAAATAAACATGCAAAAATCAAAATGCTGCACGACATTGAACAAAATCTGACACGAAGCATTCTTGATAAAAACATGATAATGAAAGCGCAACAACTAAAAAAAGAAATAGAACTACAGGAACTAACAGAAGCAAGAGGGGCTCAGATTCGTTCAAGAGTCAAGTGGATAGAGGACGGGGAAAAAAACACAAAATACTTTCTCCGCCTTGAAAGGGCCCAAGGAGCCGCGAACGTAATATCATCTCTGCGCATAAACCAAAACACGACAGACAATCCACAGACAATACTGAACCAGATCGAGAAATTTTATACAGAGTTATACAAGAAAGACTTATCCGTAGATAAAGGAAGAAACATAAGAGGCCATTTCCTGAGCAACGAAGATTATCCAGTACTTACAGAAGAAGAAAAAGACCTCTGTGACAAAGAAATAACTCTGGACGAGCTAACAGTAGCTCTCACAAACTTAAACAAAGACTCTGCGCCTGGTAGTGACGGCCTCACACCAGCATTTTATAAAACGTTCTGGGACAAACTAAAAACGCCATTCCTTCTCTGTATTACAGAAGCCATCAAAGAAGGAGAATTACCTTTCTCAATGAAGAAAGGAATTGTTACATTAATCCATAAAGGCAAGGACCTGGACAAAAATAACCTCACAAATTATAGACCTATTACTCTCACAAATACAGACTATAAGATAGTCACGAAAGCGCTTGCCACGAGACTCCAAAATGTCATCAAAACAGTTGTAAATGAAGACCAAGTAGGTTTCATAAAGGGAAGAAATATAGCAGTTCACTTGAGATTCTTTGATGACCTAACTAAACACCTCAATACAACGAATCAAACAGGTGCTCTAGTTGCTCTAGATTTCTCTAAAGCCTTTGACACAATATCAAAAGATTGTATCATCGAAGCACTAGATATTTTCAACTTTGGCCCAATATTTAAGAATGTTGTTTCTACTGTAATGAAAAACACACAAAGTTGTGTTCACAATGGTGGATGGCTATCTGATTGGTTTCCAACAGAACGAGGAATCAGACAGGGATGCCCACTAAGTCCCCTTCTTTTCGTACTAGCAGTAGAAATACTGGCGATTAGAATTAGAAACAATAAAGAGATTCGAGGAATTGAATTGACGCCATTAGGAGGTATGTGCAACGAAAGCAACACCTCTAAAATAAAACAGTTTGCAGATGATACAACATTAACTCTAAAAAATGAACAGGACATTCGGATAGCTACAGACATTGTATCTCAGTTTGAAGAATACTCAGGTCTGAAATTAAATAAAAGTAAATCAGAGGGAATGTGGCTGGGGTCAAGAAAGCATGAAACAGGCGACATAAATAGCATTCCCATAAGACCTGACAGGCTGAAAATTCTGGGGATATATTTCTCAGCAGACAAAGAAATTTCGGAACTGGAAGAAAACTGGAAATCTAAAATCGAAAAAATAACTAAGTTGATTAAACGATGGGAACGAAGAAACCCATCACTATACGGTAAGGTTATCTTGGCAAAGACGTTTTTGTTGTCACAGTTCTCACACGTCCTGCAAGTATCGGTTTTACCAGTCAAAATCCTCAGCACCATTAACACACTTATGTACAGGTTTTTGTGGAAAAAAAAGTTTAATAATAAAAAAGCTTTTGAAAAAATAAAAAGAGGAGTCCTCAGCCTTGACAAAGAAGATGGTGGCTTGAATATGATCAACATCGAACACCAGCAGCAAATGTTCCTGATCAAATGGGCAGCTAGACTCCTCAGAGAGACAAAAGCGCATTGGAGCATTCTTGCAAGACAAAATATGTCACCTTTCAAGGACAGTTATTGCAGTTTTAGCTGTAATATCTTACCTAAAGACATCAAAAAGCTGAAAAATGTTAAGTCATTCTTCTGGAGAGAGGTAATAAAAGCAGTTGCCGTTCTCAACAAAGACAGACCGATAGAAAATATAAAAACGGAACCGCTATGGAACAACAAAAATGTAAAATACAAAGGTAATGTGTTACACTTTCCCAAATGGAGCAAAAAAGGCATTCTTATCGTGCAGGATCTTTGGCAGCATGGAAATGTAATGACATACGAAGAAGTAGAACGCAAACTGGGCACTGACCCGGGCCTTCTTTTCGAATACAATGCCATCATAAACGCAATACCAGAACAATGGAAACAGCATCTATCCAACGATGCCCACAAAGAGGATACCCCCAAAGACATTGCAACAACAGAGGGATACCTCACTACGTTATCTAACAAACAAATCCGAAAACACTTTGCCCTCAAACAAAACCATGAAATATGTGCAACACAATTTTGGAAGCGCAAACTAGACATCAATATCAAAGACTATTTCAACCTAGCTTATGAATGCACAAATGAATCCCGTCTGAGAATACTCCACTTCAAATTTATCCATAACATTTACCCAACGAATATTCTGCTTGCAAAAATGGGGGTGTCAAACACAAACACCTGCAACTGGTGTCAAGACACTGATTACATTGAACACGCCTTTTACTCTTGCCCCAAACTATCTGACTTTTGGAAACATGTGAAACAGTTCATTCTCTCCCGTTACAATACACTGATCCCTATGAATGAAAAAGTAGCGTTGTTTGGTACAACGAAAATGGATATCCCAGATCATGAAAAGAGAAAAAAAATCAACACGACTTTGTTGATAGCAAAACTGTCTATTTCTAAATTCAAATATGGTAAGTGTAAGAATCTGTATCTTATCTTTGAAACCGAGCTCAAATTACGTAAGATGTGATCTATGTCTACCAATATACCTGAGCACTTATACGGATCCATAAAAAAAACAACTCAAGTGGTCAATTTAAATGTGTACATTTAAAGACGTTCCATAAAGCTAATGCCTCCACAGAGAGAGAAAGAGAGAGAGAGAGAGAATGAGATCGTGTCTACCTCGCCTCTTTTAGACATTGTGCACGAAATCACCCTGTATGTGATTTTATATGTTGCATGACCTTGACAATGTTTGAGCATGACAATGGTAAGAAGACAGATTACAGGGGGAAGAAAGAGAGAGAGAGAGAGAAAGAATAAAGAGATGAGAGAAGAAGAAGAAAAAAAAGAAAGAGAAAAAAAGACAACAGAAAGGAGAAAAATGATGATGGAAGGAACGTAAAGAAAGAAAAAAAAAAAAAAAAAAAAGAAGAAAAAAAGAGAGAGAACCAAAAAAAAAAAAAAAAAAAAAATGTGGGAAAGAACCTTCCAAGGATGCTGAGACTATCCTGCTCATTTGCAGAAATTTTACGCATCCACTGATTTCTCCTAAAAAAAACAAAAAACAAAACAAAAAAAAACAAAAAAAAAACAGTCAGGACATCACTCCTTCAGACAGCCAGGATTCCCCTAACCCACTCTGGCCAGCCGCCCTCACCCCCCCCCCCCCCGCCCCCTTCCTTGGAACGCCAGAAGAACAGTCAGGACTTCACCCCTCTTCAGTCAGCCAGGATTCCCATTCCCCACTCTGGCCAGTCGCCCCCCCCCCCCCCCCCCCCCGACCCCCC